>NC_092087.1:114032339-114332339 GCF_045679555.1 Salvelinus alpinus | reverse complement strand
GCTCATTTTAAGACAAATTTCAAATAATCATTACATTCATTACAGACGTCAATTGTTGTACAACATCATGGCTACGCTGTTGGCATCACTTTTTACAGTGGATTTCCCCTGTTGTGGGCCTTTAACCATCTGTCTGACTTTGTTGTTCACACAGGAGAGAGACGGGACTACCGTGGGTCCTCTGGGGAGCCTCAACAACCTCATGATGCTGACGAGGCAGAGAAGAGTCTCTCCAGATCAGAACACTTCAAGAAACACCAGCGGAGATCCACAGGGAAGAAACCTCACTGCTGCTCTGACTGTGGGAAGAGATTCACCTCCTCAGCAGGCATTAAAATTCATCAGAAAATCCACACAGTAGAGAAACCTTATAGCTGTCAATGTGGGAAGAGTTTTACTCATTCAACCAGCCTGATATCACACCAGAGAACACACACAGGAGAGAAACCGTATAGCTGTGATCAATGTGGGAAGAGTTTTGTTACATCTGGCCATCTGAAGATACACCAGAGAACACACACAGGGGAGAAACCGTTTAGCTGTACTCAATGTGGTAAGAGTTTTACTCAGCTAAGCAACCTGATATCACACCAGAGAACACACACAGGAGAGAAACCATATAGCTGTGGTCAATGTGGGAAGAGTTTTGGTCAATCTAGCACTCTGACTCTACACCAAAGAATACACACAGGAGAGAAATCTTATAGCTGTACTCAATGTGGTAAGAGTTTTACTCAGCTAAGCAACCTGATATCACACCAGAGAACACACACAGGAGAGAAACCATATAGCTGTAATGAATGTGGGAAGAGTTTTATTCACCTAAGCAGCTTGATGTCACACAAGAGAACACACACAGGAGAGAAATCTTATAGCTGTACTCAATGTGGGAAGAGTTTTGATACATCTAGCCATCTTATTGTACACCAGAGAATACACACAGGAGAGAAACCTTATAGCTGTGGTCAATGTGGGAAGAGTTTTGGTCAATCTAGCACTCTGACTCTACACCAGAGAATACACACAGGAGAGAAATCTTATAGCTGTGGTCAATGTGGGAAGAGTTTTCCTACAACTGCCCAACTGACTCTACACCAGAGAACACACACAGGAGAGAAACCTTATAGCTGTGATCAATGTGGGAAGAGTTTTACTACATCTGCCCAACTGACTCTACACCAGAGAACACACACAGGAGAGAAACCTTATAGCTGTGATCAATGTGGGAAGAGTTTTGCTGCATCTAGCACTCTGACTCTACACCAGAGAATACACACAGGAGAGAAACCTTATAGCTGTGATCAATGTGGAAAGAGTTTTGGTCGATCTGGCCAGCTGACATCACACCAGAGAATACACACAGGAGAGAAATCTTATAGCTGTGCTCAATGTGGAAAGAGTTTTGGTCGATCTGGCCAGCTGACATCACACCAGAGAATACACACAGGAGATAAATCTTATACTTGTGGTCGATGTGGGAAGAGTTTTACTACATCTAGCATTCTGACTGTACACCAGAGAACACACACAGGAGATAAACCTTATACCTGTGGTCAATGTGGGAAGAGTTTTACTACATCTAGCTCTCTGACTGTACACCAGAGAATACACACGGGAGAGAAACCTCATAGCTGTGATCAATGTGGGAAGAGGTACACTGATAAAAGATCTCTGATTAAACATCAGAAAATACATGGAGTTGTTTCATGATATCAATGAATTAATGTCACAATGTAGAATGTTTTAACATTGTAGTAGGAGTATTTTAATGATGTCACAATGTAGAATGTTTTACCATTGTAGTAGGAGTATTTAAATGATGTCACAATGTAGAACCCTAAATGTTTGTCCCCTGTTCTATTGATTTCAGCATGATATGGATATTAGCCTCAGGGGGAAAATCCAGGCTCTGAATTGGAAGAGTACTATTTATGTGATTTAACAAAAAGTGACTAACACAAAAAGAGCTGCGTTACACTTACCATGTTGATGACCCACTTGAATCGAAATGCAACACTTCAAAATGTAGCGATCTATTTTCTACAAATTGTCCTCTAATCAGGGATGTACACATTACTCCCAGATTCTGTGTGGTTTTTGAGCTGTTAGTTTTAACAGGACGCGTAACCTCATCTCCCTTCTGTCACACAAATAATTTCGACATGATATCGATGAGTGATGACAAATAAGTGTTGCGTTCCTATGTTTAGCGACCCCTACATTTAAATGCATCACTCCAAAATGTAGCTGACTGTCTTCTGCAGGTTGGCCTCTAACCAGTGAGGTGAAAGATATCTCCCACTTCCATGTGTTTTTTTAGTTGTTAGTTTCAACAGCACGTACAACCGGATTTCCCCCCTAATTGATATCTGTGATTTATTGCTACTTGTCAAAACAACAGTGTTTCTGGTGCTTGTGCAGTTTATAAGGTGCTTGTTTCAAAAAATATTATTATTGTGGCCGATGTTTGTGTATATACCACATGTTAGGTTTTCAATTTATCCCAAACTGTTTCTGCATATTGGTTATTGATTTGAACATGTTAAAAATGTGTTTTGACATTGGGCTATCCTACCAAGCAACTATGCAACCAAATATTTCATATTTACATTTCATGTAACATTTGGTAATGGTAATTATTTATGCAACCAACTGACAATTATATTGACATTGTGTTTTTAGAATATCAAGGTTAACTCTCACATGTGCCAAATCAAATGTACTAGAGCATGACATTGGGGACTGGGCCCAGATCCAACAACATGCCTATCTAGTGAACCCTGAAAAAAGAGAGAAGCTCTGCAGTGAGGTGGAAAGTTACTACGGATATTGCAGGAGTTTCCTCTTGAAATCAGACATGTCTGTGGTGAGAACAACCTGGTTGCTGATTGTCTCAAGGGGTGCAGTCAAAATGTTTCGTGTTTTGCGTTTAGCCAGTGCATTGCCATGGATCACAGTTTATTTTGACTGTTTTTCCGTATTTGAGATGAGTTTTGTTTGTGCTCGTTTCAAGGGGACGAGAGTTCTAGAAGCTAGTGAGTTCTAGAAGCTGGTGAGTTTTAGGAAGACGAGAGTTCTAGAGGCTAGTGAGTTTTGGGAAGAAGCTAGAAGCTAGTTTTAGGTTTCTTTGTGGAGAAAATAAATCTTGTTTTTAATTGTTGTTAGACAGACACCATGTTTATATTGGTGATGGTGAAGCATTGTTGTTGATTATAATGTGACATGGAAGTTGTTTTCTGTTGGTGGCAAACTCTTAAGGTGTTAGTTAGTCTTTGGTTTTTCCATTTATGTTTTGAGGTTGGACTTTAGCTCGTTAGCACGTAGGACGCACTGGTTGGTGTTACCTCGTTAGTCAGTATGTGTTACACCTGTGCTGGCTTGTCCATCTCGTTAGTGGGAAGGTGTTTCACCTGAGCTGGTCCAGGTTCTATTTAAGAGTCTGGCCCAGTGCTCCAGTTGTCTTGATAGATGTGGAGAGTCAACACCTTTAGTTGCTCCACCTTTTTGGTTTGCTTCCTGTCTTTAAGTTTATTGTGGGTTTTTCTTTTGTTTGCCTCTTCTTGGACAGATTTAGTGGGTCTCATGGTTGGGTGTCTGTTAGGTCCCAGTTGTTGTTACTAGTCAACTTTCATTGGACACCCCCATAGTGTCTAGTGACTTTCAGAGCCCATCCTAAAAAACAAGCTTATATTTTTGAATTGGATATTTTAATCAATGGCATTTCCTTAGGATGCTCATTAGTCTTTAAGTTGGTATTATTGTTTTTTTATCCTCATGTTTGTGTACTAAATATTCCTGTTTATTTTCATTGTTTTTTCCTGAGAAGCCATTGTGTTCTACTGAGGATGGGCCTCTGGGAGATAACACTGACAGGACCTTTACAGTGTCTTTAGGGTGATAAAACCTAAAGAGACCACATTCCAGAGCATGAGTTAATGTTTCTGTTCTATATGGTACCAGGGAGAGATGACCCCAGGGCCAGACCCTGGTCTCTACACAGAGTACTGTTTTTACATCAGATACTTCTAACTCTCAGCAGACAGTATCTTTCATACAAATCTTGACCTTGTGACCCGTTCTATACATCTATTGTTCGTCATGTAGGTTGAAAGGGGTGTATCTTGGCTGTAAAATATCTTTGTACTTTTGTCTCGTGTCTCAAAGAATCATCTGGGGGTGATTTGTCAACCAGCCATCATTATCGTAGAGCACTCAATTGATTCACTTTATATGTGTGCATTGTATTGACCCGCTCCCTTATTAATAAGTGAATAAAGATTTAGTTTCAGAATATCTCTGACTTGTGTGATACGTTTGTCTCATTTGATATAAAGAAATGAACCACATTTGGCGATGGGGATGTTAGTCTTCACTTGGTGACGCTCCTGACAACCTGGGTAAATGGTGCACCATATATACGAGAGATCATCTCAAACCTAGTTTAAAAAAAAGAGGTGAGCGAACCACACACTTTTTAGAAAAGCCTCGTAGGCTCTGAGTGTGTATTCCTGTGTGAGGGGGGCACCTTGGAGGTGTAAACAGGGCCCAGTCAGGAGGCTCTGAGTGTGTATTCCTGTGTGGAGGTGTAAACAGGGCCCAGTCAGGAGGCTCTGAGTGTGTATTCCTGTGTGGAGGTGTAAACAGGGCCCAGTCAGGAGGCTCTGAGTGTGTATTCCTGTGCGGAGGTGTAAACAGGGCCCAGTCAGGAGGCTCTGAGTGTGTATTCCTGTGTGGACACATTTGCACACATTTGTGAGCTAATAGATGTCAGTTTGTATTGACTGCTGTGTAGGTTAAATGTACACTTCAAATGCAGCTGTCCTACAACATATCTGTACCTTCTTCTTGATCCCAATTGCATTGTGTCCATGTTCTGTCCTATAAGAATTTCAAAGGAAGAGAAAATGTGTCAAAGAATAGTCTTACAAGCATTAAAACATATATATGTATTAAATAAATATTGAAAGATAAATGGCATCGACATACAATGTAATGTAAAATAGAAGAACATATTGGAGAAAGCACTAGCCAATACAGTAACAGACTGCCATACAGGCCTAATATCACATTTCAAGATATCTTTGTACACAAATTGTTTAATATTTTATCAGGCTGACTTGAAAGATTATACGCAACATTTTGCTGCGTGGCAATACTGTGTTTGGATTCTGAAGGGCATTTATACAAAAGAGGTAGTCTAGACACTGTATTAATACCATTATGCATTTGAATCCCATCTACAGCTACCATCTAAGATATTAATTTCCCTCCACAAGGGGGCGAACATGTAACGTTTCCAAATTGGGATATTATTGTACATGTATCGTTTCCTAAATGGGATAGTATTGTCCATGTAACGTTTCCAAAATGGGACAGTATTGTCCATGTAACGTTTCCTAAATGGGATAATATTGTCCATGTAACGTTTCCAAAATGGGATGGTATTGTCCATGTAACGTTTCCAAAATGGGATAGTATTGTCCATGTTACGTTTCCAAAATGGGATAGTATTGTACATGTAACGTTTCCAAAATGGGATAGTATTTTACATGTAACGTTATGCCCCCTTGTGAGTTAATAGTATTGCATGCATATAAAGAGGAAGACCTCCATTGACGATTCAGTTCGTTGTAACATCTCGTCTGGACAGGTCACCGTCCTTAGTTAACGTTAGCTAGTTCATTATCACAAAAGTGAGAACCGCTCTAGATTGGAAACTTACGTTAATGAGTGTAAAGCCATGTTGGCTTTATGGAAACGATATACAATATATGGGAAAGAATATAGTTCAGGGAAATAATCCAAACCTAGTTGTGCCTAGTTAGGACATAACGTTAGCTAGCTAGATAACGGTACTGTACTGTAGCTCAAACAACGCCGACGGTCAAACCCGGCTTTCTAATATTTACGGTAATTAGCTATAGTAACGTTATGGAAGCTATTCACAGAAAACCAGAATTGACTTCATTATTCATTATTAGTATGTTATATTATTGTTATAAATGATTTCGATACATATTCAGAGACAAACATCAACATAACTTAACCTTTTTAACTTGTTGTCGCATCCAAACTTGTCACCATCGTTTTCAGTTGTAATTGCGAAGTTCCCGGAAGAAGTCCAGCAACAACGGAGGTTCCTCGATGAACCCACCTTCTAACAAGTTCTTTGAAGAACCTTTTGGGGCTGTTTTTCATTGACCAAGAACCCTACGGTTCTTAGGGGATCTGAGAACAACTCCAGTTGAACCCTTCATTTTTAGAGTTGTAGTCGGCTCTATTTACTCTCAGATTCAATACATGATGATTAGCATCAACGATCAAGTCAGCTGCTGCTGCTCCAATACAGTATGAGGTGAGATGGTTAACTGATGTTGAACCGGGCAGTCAGCTGCTGCTGCTCCAATACAGTATGAGGTGAGACGGTGAACTGATGTTGAACAGGGCAGTCAGCTGCTTCTGCTCCAATACAGTATGAGGTGAGACGGTGAACTGATGTTGAACCGGGCAGTCAGCTGCTGCTGCTCCAATACAGTATGAGGTGAGATGGTGAACTGACGTTGAACTGGGCAGTCAGCTGCTGCTGCTCCAATACAGTATGAGGTGAGACGGTGTACTGACGTTGAACCGGGCAGTCAGTCATTCATTTTGTACTCAGTCTGGTCTATCATTGTTGGTATTGAAAAAGCCTACTGCACATTGTGGTGGAAATTCTAACCAATCAGGAGAGACTTTGTCATTTCTTCAAACAATCAACCTTTATTTGATAAGAATTGCAATAATGTAGCTGGTCAGCCCTACACTCTGAGGTGGAAGGCCGAGAGCTCGATGACACAAGGAGTTCAGAAGCCTTATATAGTCAAACTATCTTGTGCATATAGAAAACACGTGATCTTGATGTGTGTCCGTGTGTGGAGAACGAGACACAGACTAACTGTGAATTGGTCGTCTCGTTCTGTAGCAACAGCTAGTTATTCTAGTTTTACAGTGAGGTGTCAAAACAACAGGAAATCACTCTAGACACAGTTCCTCTGAAGTAGATCAATGGTTCCCCGAATTGGGGCAAGCAAGCGTCTTTGGCCTGTCTGTCTAGAGGGTGTGTCTAGAGCTAGTCTGGAGATAAATCAGATCCAGACTGAACTGTGTGATGTAGTAGGGAGTTGTAGTTTCCAACAGGACTATTCTACATAGTTTAGCGCATAAAACGTAATTAACTACAATGACCATAATCCATTGCCTTGTCTGTGTTTCTTTTACACCTGCTATGTAAGAGAGACCGAAGAATGCACAATGGTCATTGCAATCTGGTATCCTTGGGACATCCCAATCCTAACCCCTAACCTTAACCATTTTAAATGTCAACTTTAATGGGCTCGGGACATCCCAAAGATGTATCTCTACCTGAAAATACATGATCTAAGTGATTGATATTTGGTATTCAGCAGTCATAAAGCCTTATTTACTTTAATGAACTACTAAAATAGTGATTTTGTCAGACAGCATAGAAAGCAGCTCTACACTTTATTGACTGACTGATCCATTCATCCTTCCATCCCTCCTCAGCCTTCCTCTCCTCTGAAGACCCAGTGAGGGTGGAGCTCAGTCAGAGAGCTGTTGAGGGACTGGTTAGGAAGAACACTTCTACAGCCAGAGAGGTGAGAGGTCACACATGGTTTAGATGGTAAATATTTATGTCCCCTTAGCGGTTCATCACGTAAACAAAAGGGAATATGTTCCATCATCTATGTTTATTAACATTAGTGCAAATTGTCCACTGATATGAGTGTAATTTCTCACCCCTTTTGGCTGTATGAAAGTTAATTTCCCCTTAGGCACACACATTTGTTCTTTGCTATTATGAATGTCATTTGTGTCGAATGTACTTTTCCCCACTCATTCACCCCACCTCTTTACGTTGCTTATTTATATTCAGTGGCTTGACTGCGTCCAGACTGTCAAAGGCCCATCCTGTTGGATCTGAACCTAATGGAGCTTAGTGTGATCGGATGACAGAAATCACATTCAGGTGCCAGGTTTAACTGAGACCATAGATGCTCCATATCCATTACTTTGAGTGTTTTATATAATATGACTAAATGTGTTTCTTTCTGTGTTGCAGGGGCAGTCAAGAAATGGAACAGCAAGGCCACAGAACATGACACAAGCAGAGCTGTGGGAGACCACCTCAAGCCCCTGGTAGAGCCGGGGGTGGTGTTTACCTCTGGTGTAATGTCAGCTGGCTAGATTGACCAAAACTCTTCCCACATTGACCACAGCTATACGGTTTCTGTCCTGTGTGTTTTCCCTGGTGTAATGTCAGCTGGCTAGATTGACCAAAACTCTTACCACATTGATCACAGCTATACGGTTTCTCTCCTGTGTGTGTTCTCTGGTGCCCCTTCAGCAGGCTGGAAAAGTGATGCTGTTTTTCATACTAAGATGGACCAAGAGTCTGTTGATATTTTCAAATCAAGCTTTATTTATACAGCACATGTCAGACATGGATGCAACACAATGGCTTCACAGGAAAAAACTAAGAAAATAAACAGAAGTATTTAGTACACAACAAACATAACAGGATAAAAAACAGAAGAATAACAACTGAATTAAGGAAACGACTGATTAAAATATAAAAAATATGATGCTATATCCAACCCAACCCAAAATACAAAAACAATTTTTTTAGGAGGGGCTCTGAAAGACACTATGGGGGTGTCCACTGAAAGTTGACTATCAACAACAACTGGGACCTAAAAGACACCCACCATGAGACCCACTAAATCTGCCCAAGAAGAGGAAAACAAAAGAAAAACCCACACCAAACTTAAAGACAGGAAGCAAACAAAAAAGGTGGAGCAACTAAAGGTGTTGACTCTCCACGTCTATCAAGACAACTGGAGCACTGGGACAGACACTCTTAAATAGAACCTGGACCAGCTCAGGTGAAACACCTTCCCACTAACGAGATGGACAAGCCAGCACAGGTGTAACACATACTGACTAACGAGGTGACACCAATCAGTGCACCCAAGACACATTTCAGTTGAATGCATTCAGTTGTACAATCAATCAATCAATCAATCAAATGTATTTATAAAGCCCTTCTTACATCAGCTGATGTCACAGAGTGCTGTACAGAAACCCAGCCTAAAACCCCAAACAGCAAGCAATGCAGGTGTAGAAGCACGGTGGCTAGGAAAAACTCCCTAGAAAGACAAGAACCTAGGAAGAAACCTAGAGAGGAATCAGGCTCTGAGGGGTGGCCAGTCCTCTTCTGGCTGTGCCGGGTGGAGATTATAACAGAACATGGCCAAGATGTTCAAATGTTCATAGATGACCAGCAGGGTCAAATAATAATAATCACAGTGGTTGTCGAAGGTGCAACAGGTCAGCACCTCAGGAGTAAATGTCAGTTGGCTTTTCATAGCCAATCATTCAGAGTATCTCTACAACTTCCATTTCACATAATCATCTACAATGCTTCACCTTCTACAACATAAACATAGTGTCTACTGGCTGTCAACAATTAAAAACACGTATGTCTAAATAATAATATGCAATCGTATAATTTTTTTAATCATTTTTCTTTCCATAGAATCCTAAAACTCACTAGCTTCTAGAACTCTCGTCCCCTTGGAACGAGCCCAAACAAAACTCAAATCAAATAGTATTAGTCACATGTGCCGGATACAACACTGGAATGCTTCCTTACGAGCCCCTAACAGTGCAGTTTAAAAAAAATATACAGAAAAGAATAAGAGATAAAACTAATATCCAACACAGAAAAACGTGTCAAAATAAATTGTGATCATGGTAACTCACTGGCTAAATGCAAAACACAAATCTATTTGACTGCCCACCCTTGGTATAATCAGCAACCAAGTTGTCCTTAACACAGACATGTCTGATTTCAAGAGGAAACTCCTGCAATATCCATAGTAACTTTCCACCTCACTGCGGAGCTTCTCTCTTTTCAGGGTTCACTAGATAGGCATGTTGTTGGTTATAAAAGCAGGGTAACAATGTCAATATAATTGTACCCAAAAATGTCAAGTTGGTTGCATGAATAACTATGATTACTAAATGCTACATAATTGTAAATATGACATAACAAAACCAAATGTACACCCCTTTGTTAATATGTATTGGCAATAATTAACTTAATAGTGAGGCATGGAATAATAAAACATATATATTTTGTCAGGCTGAATGTTTGAATATATGAGGTGATTTGAGTCATGCTTCTTTAGTAGTGGAATAAAGACAATTAGCACTTGAATGTTGTCAAGAAATACTGGAGTGATGTAGGATTGTTAATAAAATTGATTATAGGTGTATAAGCTGCAAGTATGTTGAAATTAAGCTGTTTTCAAGTCATTGAAAAAACGACCCGAAAAGACATCTTTTCAACTTTCACTTTCAACTACAAACGAACATATATTAGAAGTCGGGCATAGTCTTATTTTCAACGTCTTTTGAATGACATTTTGCTAAATGGGAATAGTGCAATGTCAAAACACAGTTTTAACATGTCCAAATCAATAACCAATATGCAGAAACAGTTTGGGATATATTGAAAACCTAAACATTTTGTTTCATTGTGATTCCAGTGGGTCACCAACGTGGTAAACAGCTAGCTACATTGTGATTCCAGTGGGTCACCAACGTGGTAAACAGCTAGCTACATTGTGATTCCAGTGGGTCACCAACGTGGTAAACAGCTAGCTACATTGTGATTCCAGTGGGTCACCAACGTGGTAAACAGCTAGCTACATTGTGATTCCAGTGGGTCACCAACGTGGTAAACAGCTAGCTACATTGTGATTCCAGTGGGTCACCAACGTGGTAAACAGCTAGCTACATTGTGATTCCAGTGGGTCACCAACGTGGTAAACAGCTAGCTACATTGTGATTCCAGTGGGTCACCAACGTGGTAAACAGCTAGCTACATTGTGATTCCAGTGGGTCACCAACGTGGTAAACAGCTAGCTACATTGTGATTCCAGTGGGTCACCAACGTGGTAAACAGCTAGCTACATTGTGATTCCAGTGGGTCACCAACGTGGTAAACAGCTAGCTACATTGTGATTCCAGTGGGTCACCAACGTGGTAAACAGCTAGCTACATTGTGATTACAGTGGGTCACCAACGTGGTAAGTGTAACACAACTCTTTTTTGTTAGTCACTTTTTGTTAAATCACATAAATAGTAACTCTTTCAATTCAGAGCCTGGATTTTTTCCCTGAGGGTAAAATCAACTGAACACGGGGCAAACATTTAGGGTTCTACATTGACATTCATTAAAATACTCCTACTACAATGTAAAAATAATCTACATTGTGACATTATTTAATTATTTAATTGATATCATGAAAAAACTCCTTCATGTATTTTCTGATGTTTGATCAGAGATCTTTTACTAGAGTATCTCTTCCCACATTGATCACAGCTACAAGATTTCTCTCCTGTGTGTGTTCTCTGGTGTAATGTCAGCTGGCTAGATTGACCAAAACTCTTCCCACATTGACCACAGCTATAAGGTTTCTGTCCTGTGTGTTTTCCCTGGTGTAATGTCAGCTGGCTAGATTGACCAAAACTCTTACCACATTGATCACAGCTATACGGTTTCTCTCCTGTGTGTGTTCTCTGGTGTACAGTCAGAGAGCCAGATGTAGTAAAACTCTTCCCACATTGACCACAGCTATAGGGTTTCTCTCCTGTGTGTATTCTCTGGTGTACTGTCAGCTGGTCAGATTTAACAAAACTCTTCCCACATTGATCACAACTATAGGCTTTCTCTCCTGTGTGTCTTCTCTGGTGCACTGTCAGATTGCTAGATTGACAAAAACTCTTCCCACATTGACCACAGCTAAAAGGTTTCTCTCCTGTGTGTGTTCTCTGGTGTAATGTCAGCTGGCTAGATTGACCAAAACTCTTTCCACATTGACCACAGCCATAAGGTTTCTCTCCTGTGTGTGTTCTCCGGTGTAAAGTCAGAGAGCCAGATGTAGTAAAACTCTTCCCACATTGATCACAGCTATAAGGTTTCTCTCCTGTGTGTATTCTCTGGTGTACTGTCAGCTGGTCAGATGTAACAAAACTCTTCCCACAATGATCACAACTATAGAGTTTCTCTCCTATGTGTCTTCTCTGGTGCACTTTCAGATTGATAGATTGACCAAAACTCTTCCCACATTGACCACAGCTATAAGATTTCTCTCCTGTGTGTGTTCTCTGGTGTACTGTCAGCTGGCTAGCTTGACCAAAACTCTTCCCACATTGACCACAGCTATAAGGTTTCTCTCCTGTGTGTGTTCTCCGGTGTAAAGTCAGATGACCAGATGTGGTAAAACTCTTCCCACATTGATCACAGCTATAAGGTTTCTCTCCTGTGTGTATTCTCTGGTGTATTGTCAGCTGGCTAGATGTTGTAAAACACTTCCCACATTGATTACAGCCGCAAGATTTCTCTCCTGTGTGTATTCTCTGGTGTAAAGTCAGCTGGCCAGATGTAGTAAAACTCTTCCCACATTGATCACAGCTATAAGGTTTCTCTCCTGTGTGTATTCTCTGGTGTAAAGTCAGAGAGCCAGATGTAGTAAAACTCTTCCCACATTGATTACAGCTAAAAGATTTCTCTCCTTTGTGTGTTCTCTGGTGTATTTTAAGTTTTACTGAAGAGTTGAATCTTTTCCCACAGTCAGAGCAGCAGTTAGATTTCTTCCCTGTGGGTCTCTGCTGGTGTTTCTGGAGGAGTTGTGATGTGGAGAGACTCTTCTCTGCCTCGTCAGCATCAGGATGTTGTTGAGGCTCCCCAGAGGATCCACGATTGTCCCGTCTCTCACCTGTGTGAACGACAAAGTCAGACAGATGGTTAAAGGCCCACAACAGCAGAAATCCACTGTTTATTTGAGGTAAAAGGTGATGCCCATGATGTTGTGCAACAATGTACGTCTGTTATATTTCACAATTAAGACAGTCAAGTTAGTAACAAGTCATATTTTGTCTTGTTTTCACATTAGTGGTAACTAGAAATACGTTATTCATGTTGTTGAAATCCTAAGCAGTGTGCCAGACAACTATTGGTCTCCAATGTAGGCCCTTTTCGGTGTTTGATAAAATTGCGGCACGAGGTCAATGCACACACAATTTGATTGCAGAAACTCCTCCCTGCTAATGAGGATGTAGTATTTCTGCCTGGAGCCAAAATGGTAAGCGAAGATTTTAGTTTTTCACAATGTATTCTGAATATTACAGCACAAGATCAGGAGTGCTACTGAAGGAAACTCACATTAAGCTCTGTGTCTATTTACTAATTCACCACCGTGGGGGAAAACTCAGGGGAGTTCTCATTGGCTGACAGCAATAATAGCCTCCATTTACAGGTTGAATATGAGTGCATTTCACATTACTTTTGGAATATAATTGTAAGACTCACTTGAATGTCCTGCTTAATATGTTTGTGTTTTTGTCTTTAAACTTTAAAAACACTTCAACCAGTAAAATGCTCTTTAGCTAGCTTTTCTATCAGCCTGAAACTGAGGGTTTGTACATTAAGTGTTAAACAAATTGGCCCATAACTTCACCTAAAAACAAGATAGACCTACTGTAGGACCCATAACTTCACCTAACAACAACATAGACCTACTGTAGGACCCATAACTTCACCTAAAAACAAGATAGACCTACTGTAGGATCCATAACTTCACCTAACAACAACATAGACCTACTGTAGGACCCATAACAACAACATAGACCTACTGTAGGACCCATAACTTCACCTAACAACAACATAGACCTACTGTAGGACCCATAACAACAACATAGACCTACTGTAGGACCCATAACTTCACCTAAAAACAACACTTTAAAAAAACACTTAAGTAAAAAAAAGCTTTTAACATATAACTATTTCTCTCTATACCATTTCTATTTCATGAACATTTTTATTTCTTTCTTTAATATTTTTGTACCTTTATTTTACTTGGCAAGTCAGTTAAGAACAAATTCGTATTTTCAATGGCAGCCTAGGAACAGTGGGTTAACTGCCTGTTCAGGGGTAGAACGACAGATTTGTACCTTGTCAGCTCGGGGATTTGAACTTGCAACCTTTCGGTTACTAGTCCAACGCTCTAACCACTAGGCTACCCTGCCACCCCGAATGTTCTCATAGGCACTATAGTATTGCCAGCCTAATCTTGGGAGTTGATAGGCTTGAAGCAATAAACAGAGCTGTGCTTCAAGAATTGCGACGAGCTGCTGGCAAACGCAGGAAAGTGCTGTTTGAATGAATGCTTACGAGCCTGCTGCTGCCTACCACCGCTCAGTCAGACTGCTCTATCAAATATCAAATCATAGACTTAATTATAACATAACACACAGAAATACGAGCCTTAGGTCATATTCAATTTAATACCGCTCTTCACAGACCCAGGAAGGGGCGGGGACAAACAAGTGTTGCACCTCGTTTCCCTCCTTCAGGGAACAGTAAAATATAGTCATAAAGGTACACTCCCTTTCAGTAGGTCAACTTCGGGACAACATACTATGGGGAAATAAAATCATTCCCCATGCCGAACCAAACGGACACTAAATGAAACGGCCCCTGGCAGACCACCTAGCCCTGACCCTGCAAGATGCATCAGTTGTCAATTTATTAATTGTCTTTTGTTTGAAACACTCCTGTCAATGTTGAGTAAGGACGCACACCTGATTACACATATAGAAGTAGGATTAATCTATCTGGCATGCACACAAATGTAGATCTATAAATGTGCCCATTTGGGGATGTCTGATAGTATTTCTCATTGTCTTAACGCTGCACCACTAATGAGTTGTGGAGCTTCTCAAAGTGTTTTTTCTTCACCTCCAAACAGCAAGTAAACAAAGTCTAATCAAAATCAATTGCGAATGACAATAGTTCCTCAAAGTATTTAATAAAAGATTTCCAGCTCTCGCCCTTTCAATAACCACTCGGCATAAAAGGGAAAAATGTAATGCTCTGATCCAGTGGAAATGTCATAAAATACCTGATTACTTCTTATCCTTTGTACAAATAGCCAACAGCTGTGGCTGTCCCGAACTCACTGGCGTGGGAAACTCTGAGGGCCCAGAATATTTTATACAATATTGCAAGCTTGCTATCTGGAGTTTTGGGCCGACCCAGTTGATAGTTGATACAATGTTTCAAGTTTGTTGTAGACAGGCCATGTGCAGCAAATGTGATTTATAGGATATTTATTTTTAAATCAGGAAATTTTCTACCTGCAGGCTGCAATGTTTTTAATTGTCGGCTTTATGTAGGCTATTTTTACATAGTTGGCAATGGCAATGAAAATCACTTTTAGATTTGTATAATTTTAATTTAGATTAAATGTAGGTTAACCACAGACAATGATTTTGAGATACTACTATAAATGAAATGAAACTGTTCCACGAAAATGTGCATATGAAAATCATAACTGGCACGCGGATTGGTAGAAATGGTAAGATAACTTGGCACTCCAAATGGAAAAGGTTGCCGATCGCTGGTGTAGCCCATTACCGGAAACTTCAGGAGCATAACGGCAGAATTTCTCTCTTCTGGTTAGGTTATCTTGATCTCTGGCTCCCTCGAGTCATTTGTGTGTCTTCATTATTAGATCAAACAGCGTGCTTAAAGCATCAGACCAGTTCAGTACATATAGTTGATTTAATTAAAACACATGGGGTGTGTCTATATATGGAAAAATACATGATATAACATTTCTACCAATCGAAAGGGCCCTAGTGCATAACTATAACTTATAACTATAATGTTCCCCATCCAACTTGACAGAGCCAGAGAGGATCTGGAGAGAAGGATGGGAGAAACTCCCCAAATGCAGGTGTGCCAAATAAATTAGCTACAGTGGGGAGAACAAGTATTTGATACACTGCCGATTTTGCAGGTTTTCCTACTTACAAAGCATGTAGAGGTCTGTAATTTTTTTATCATAGGTACACTTCAACTGTGAGAGACAGAATCTAAAACAAATATTCAGAAAATCACATTGTATGATTTTTAAGTAATTAATTTGCATTTTATTGCATGAAATAAGTATTTGATACATCAGAAAAGCAGAACTTAATATTTGGTACAGAAACCTTTGTTTGCAATTACAGAGATCATACATTTCCTGTAGTTTTTGACCAGGTTTGCACACACTGCAGCAGGGATTTTGGCCCACTCCTCCATACAGACCTTCTCCAGATCCTTCAGGTTTGGGGGCTGTCGCTGGGCAATACGGACTTTCAGCTCCCTCCAAAGATTTTCTATTGGGTTCAGGTCTGGAGACTGGCTAGGCCACTCCAGGACCTTGAGATGCTTCTTACGGAGCCACTCCTTAGTTGCCCTGGCTGTGTGTTTCGGGTCGTTGTCATGCTGGAAGACCCAGCCACGACCTATCTTCAATGCTCTTACTGAGGGAAGGAGGTTGTTGGCCAAGATCTCGCGATACATGGCCCCATCCATCCTCCCCTCAATACGGTGCAGTCGCCCTGTCCCCTTTGCAGAAAAGCATCCCCAAAGAATGATGTTTCCACCTCCATGCTTCACGGTTGAGATGGTGTTCTTGGGGTTGTACTCATCCTTCTTCTTCCTCCAAACACGGCGAGTGGAGTTTAGACCAAAAAGCTATATTTTTGTCTCATCAGACCACATGACCTTCTCCCATTCCTCCTCTGGATCATCCAGATGGTCATTGGCAAACTTCAGAAGGGCCTGGACATGCGCTGGCTTGAGCAGGGGGACCTTGCGTGCGCTGAAGGATTTTAATCCATGACGGCGTAGTGTGTTACTAATGGTTTTCTTTGAGACTGTGGTCCCAGCTCTCTTCAGGTCATTGACCAGGTCCTGCCGTGTAGTTCTGGGCTGATCCCTCACCTTCCTCATGATCATTGATGCCGCACGAGGTGAGATCTTGCATGGAGCCCCAGACCGAGGGTGATAGACCGTCATCTTGAACTTCTTCCATTTTCTAATAATTGTGCCAACAGTTGTTGCCTTCTCACCAAGCTGCTTGCCTATTGTCCTGTAGTCCATCCTAGCCTTGTGCAGGTCTACAATTTTATCCCTGATGTCCTTACACAGCTCTCTGGTCTTGGCCATTGTGGAGAGGTTTGAGTCTGTTTGATTGCGTGTGTGGACAGGCGTCTTTTATACAGGTAACGAGTTCAATCAGGTGCAGTTAATACAGGTAATGAGTGGAGAACAGGAGGGCTTCTTAAAGAAAAACGAACAGGTCTGTGAGAGCCGGAATTCTTACTGGTTGGTAGGTGATCAAATACTTATGTCATGCAGTAAAATGCAAATTAATTACTATTATTATTAAAAATCATACAATGTGATTTTCTGGATTTTTGTTTTAGATTCCGTCTCTCACAGTTGAAGTGTAACTATGATAAAAAATTACAGACCTTTACATGCTTTGTAAGTAGGAAAACCTGCAAAATCGGCAGTGTATCAAATACTTGTTCTCCCCACTGTAAATGAAAGAGGGGAAAAAAATAATTTGATCCATTTTAGAATAAGGCTTTAAAGTAACAAAAAGTGAAAAAAGTCAAGGGGTCTGAATACTTTCAGAATGCCCTGTATACAGCACCTCCCCCATAAGCATTCCTGTCTTTTCTGTAGATGTTATATCCCTGTATTGCTACTGCTGGATCAAAGGAATTATCTCAGTGAGTTTCAGAGATGAACAGTACAGTGCATTCCAAATTCAATAGGCAAGTTAACAAAAACGTTTTCAAATAAAAACTATTCCAGAAAATGTCAAAGCGTATATAACGCCCGTCCAAGAGACTGTCGACCAATCGCCTTCACATTGTCATGCTGTGACACACAGTTCCTAAGCTAATTCTCACAAAATCCCTTTTTAAAGTCAGGGTATGAGTCGAGAAACATGCCTATTGTCCTTGAAAGTACATAATGTTACGATTGCAAAGCTATACAATATTATAATATTATTAGATATTACAGAGAACAAGTTGATTATCTCACATTTCTGAAAATATTTGTAATGTGCTTCATCAGAGGGTAATTCATGCCAACGTTCTTTTCTTTAAACTGTTAATATAAATCGAAAGGAGTTTCCGATATCCTAATTTCTTAAAGTATTTCTGGTAATAGCTAGTGATAGTGATACACAAGCTAGGTCTATTTGAAACATTGCCATCCCATGGCAGCATTTACCAGCCACCAGGTTCAGAAGCTTTAAAACCACAAAAATATTTAAAACCCAATCCTATTTTTGCCCAAAATCAAGATGTAAATTATTCAAACTGAACATAATATTATTATTTAATATAATATTATTTTAGGCTATTTTAGTTCGAGTCAAAGATAGTTTTGGAATAGTTTTAATTTTTAAATTCGGTTTGTTATTTTATTTCAGTTTACTAAATAGTTTTCCCCTAATTACTTGTTCTATAATAAGCATGGAGGTTTCCCCTATCAACCAGTCATAGGTACTGGTGACAAAGCGCCTCGTAACCTAGCTGGGAATGGGACAGACGGAACCCTTCTGTGGTAACAGACAGGGGCGATTTGTAATCAAATCTAATTCCCAGGAATGGGGTTCATATGAACCACAGAGACTGTGTGTGGGATAATAACATGGCCCTGTCCAACCCTGCTTGTTCCCTCGACTCCGCAACCAACCACCAATCTCCAACAGGGCCCTTAACCTGTATCACTAGACACCTCATAGTGAGCTACAGGTAGGAATCAGCAATGAATCCCAATAATGAGACACCTCTGGGGAGGGGTGTCAGCAACATTTAAAAAAATATATATATAGTGTTTTATGACAAACCGTTTTTTACAAATCCGTCAAGACACCAACTTAGACTTTACTGTGAAATGCTTTACTGACAAGCCCTTAACCAACAGTGCAGTTCAAGAAGAAGAAAACATTTACCAAGTAGACTAAAATAAAAAGTAATAATAAAAAGTAACAGAATGAGAATAACAATAACGAGGTTATATACAGGGGGCACCGGTACTGAGTCAGTGTGGAGGCTATATACAGGGGGCACCGGTACCGAGTCAGTGTGGAGGTTATATACAGGGGGCATCGGTACCGAGTCAGTGTGGAGGCTATATACAGGGGGCACCGGTACTGAGTCAGTGTGGAGGTTATATACAGGGGGCACCGGTACCGAGTCAGTGTGGAGGCTATATACAGGGGGCACCGGTACCGAGTCAGTGTGGCTATATACAGGGGGCACCGGTACTGAGTCAGTGTGGAGGCTATATACAGGGGGCACCGGTACAGAGTCAGTGTGGAGGCTATATACAGGGGGCACCGGTACTGAGTCAGTGTGGAGGCTATATACAGGGGGCACCGGTACTGAGTCAGTGTGGAGGCTATATACAGGGGGCACCGGTACTGAGTCAGTGTGGAGGCTATATACAGGGGGCACCGGTACGGAGTCAGTGTGGAGGCTATATACAGGGGGCACCGGTACTGAGTCAGTGTGGAGGTTATATACAGGGGGCACCGGTACTGAGTCAGTGTGGAGGCTATATACAGGGGGCACCGGTACTGAGTCAGTGTGGAGGCTATATACAGGGGGCACCGGTACTGAGTCAGTGTGGAGGCTATATACAGGGGGCATC
This sequence comes from Salvelinus alpinus, assembly GCF_045679555.1. Taxonomy (NCBI): domain Eukaryota; kingdom Metazoa; phylum Chordata; class Actinopteri; order Salmoniformes; family Salmonidae; genus Salvelinus; species Salvelinus alpinus. The sequence continues at coordinate 114,312,700 of NC_092087.1, read as the reverse complement.
GGTACCGAGTCAGTGTGGAGGCTATATACAGGGGGCACTGGTACCGAGTCAGTGTGGAGGCTATATACATGGGGCACCGGTACTGAGTCAGTGTGGAGGCTATATACAGGGGGCATCGGTACCAAGTCAGTGTGGAGGCTATATACAGGGGGCACTGGTACCGAGTCAGTGTGGAGGCTATATACAGGGGGCACCGGTACTGAGTCAGTGTGGAGGCTATATACAGGGGGCATCGGTACCGAGTCAGTGTGGAGGCTATATACAGGGGGCACCGGAACTGAGTCAGTGTGGAGGCTATATACAGGGGGCACCGGTACTGAGTCAGTGTGGAGGTTATATACAGGGGGCACCGGTACTGAGTCAGTGTGGAGGCTAAATACAGGGGGCACTGGTACTGAGTCAGTGTGGAGGCTATATACAGGGGGCACTGGTACCGAGTCAGTGTGCGGGGTTACAGGCTAGTTGAGGTAATCTGTACATGAAGGTAGGGGAGTGTAGTGACTATGCATAGGTAACAAACAACCAGCGAGTAGCAGCAGTGCACAAAATGGAGGGGGGTGGAGGGGGGTCAATGTAAATTGTCCGGTGGTGATTTTCCGAATTGTTCAGCAGTCTTATGGCTTGGAGGTAGAAGCTGTTGAGGAGGCTTTTGGTTCTAGACTTGGAGCTCCGGTACCACTTGCCGTGCGGTAGCAGAGAAAACAGTCTATGACTTGGGTGACTGGAGTCTCTGGCAATTTTGTGGGCTTTCCTCTGACACCGCCTATTATATAGGTCCTGGATGGCAGGAAGCTTGGCCACAGTGATGTACTGGGCCATTCGCACTACCCTCTGTAGCGCCTTAGGGTCAGATGGCGAGCAGTTGCCATACCAGGAGGTGATGCAACCGGTCAGGATGCTCTCGATGGTGCAGCTGTATTACCTTTTGAGGATCTGGGGACCCATGCCAAATCTTTTCAGTCTCCTGAGGGGGAAAAGGTTTTGTTGTGCCCTCTTCATGACTGTCTTGGTATATACCCACGTGGGTGATTGAAAGATGAACTGAGGTCCACACTCCAGTCCAGTTGATGGTGGTAATACACCTTAAAGTTGGTTTCCAACCGCCATATAAAGTCCAAAGAAGAAAAAGAAGCCTAAAGGAAGGTGAAATGACGAGAAACTAATTTGGTTTACCGTTTGGGGTATTGCGACTGGTTACTTATTTTGATGTGATATGAAAGTATTGTGTGAAATTATTCTGAATTGATATGAAAGTACAGCGATTTATGTTTCTAGAAATGTATCGCAATTGAGAATCGATTCACATTTAGGTGAATTATTTGACTATTTTACCTGCCAGAGCCAGTCTACCTCTGAAAATAACATTCAGTCCTTGGACCTTGAGGAGTAACGGGGGCAGCAATCAGCAGTAGTAACAATAACAAAGCGTACTCCCTGCCTGTTTCGGTAAAAAGCTGAGGGATGGGGCTGGAGAAATGCAACCATCCATGATATCAACATTATAGTTTTAACCATGTTTTGAGGATATACCGTGTTTGTTTATATTTACTGACAAACATTGGAGTAAAAAAAAGCTCATATTGTGGGTTCTGATGGGGTACGACAGTTGAACTAAGCTCATGAGGCTATGTGTGAGTGAATTCTTCAAGAAACAATGGGTACATATCATTAATGTATAAGTCCCAAAATGGATGTAACAACTACTGATTGCCCCTTTAAGACTACATATTGGGCTAATCTAATAGGAGATATTGAGGACTACAGTATTTCAGGCATTGTCATTGGATGCATTTGATCAATTGTTAACGTTTTGTTGATGGTCCACTCTTGATGTTCTACACGTTAACAGTGTAGCTTCAGCCATTCCTACAGAACAACATTAAAGTGTAGAACCCCTTTACTGCATATTGGTTCAACGACTGCAGAGACGGTACTTACTGGGGTTAAACGGATCTCCAACCTCCTCTTCTTCCTCCAATGTGACAGTCATCTCTTCCTCCTCCTCTTTCACTCCAAAAACTGCATCCTCCTCTCCTTTTACTGTAACTTCCTCCTCTTTCACTGAAACGTCTTTCTCTTCTTCTTTCATGGTAACAGCCTCACCCTCTACGTGTTTTAATATTGTAACAGCCTCCTCTTCCTCCTCCTCCTCTTTCACTCTGAACGCGTCTTCCTCTTCTTTCACTGAAACGTCTTTCTCTTCCTCTTTCACGGTAACAGCCTCACCCTCTACTTGTTTTTGTATTGAAACAGCCTCCTCTTCGTCCTCCTCTTTCACAAAAGCTTCTTTCTCCGTCCAGCAGACCTCTTCCTCTTCTTTAGCAGGAGGAGAGTAGCTTAGTGAACTCATGGTCGGAGATGTTAGCTAGCTAGCATTAGCGACTAGCCTAGTTCTAAGCTAACTTAGCAAACCAGCTAGCTGACAAACAACGTGTACATACGACAGAAGTGTGTTTAATACACAGCGACTAATATACACCAAAACAGTGTAAAGAGCGTGAATATTGTTGCTATGTTTGCTAGAAAGCTACGGAGGTGTCTGACTAGCTGTTGTTGTTGAAGGAGCGTCACGTCCACTAGATTATACGTCACACTGGTAGCGTCACCTGAACCTAAAAGACGCACATCGCCATCTGCTGACTGGAGTGGGAAACGCAGTTGAGGAACCAAACGTTTATTTTTCATTTATTTCATAAAGGTTTAATATCATATAAAGTCGTTCAAAGAGAAGCATGTGTTGATTGATTCGTGTTTAATGAGTGAGAATTTAAAACAAGCTTTACACCCACAATCAAATGGTTGTTAATACATCTAAATCATGGTTTAGTGTTTCTGTATCAAAATGGACTTTTAACAAATTCAAATCCTATGGAGTCATTTTGACCCCAGCCAAAAGCACCTTTGATAAATAGGACATTTATTTCAAATCAATATCAAATCACATTTTATTGGTCACATACACGTGTTTAGCAGATGTTATTGGGGGTGTAGTGAAATGCTTGTGGTTCTAGCTCCAACAGTGCAGTAATATCTAACAAGTAATATCTAACAATTTCACAACCCAATACACACAAATCTAAGTATTTGATTCTGGGTTTCTCTGTAGACATGATCCATCCCGCCAGAGGGTGGAGGGGCTCCTGTATCAGTGGTTTTGACCAGATAGACACCTGCAGACACACAGTATAGTGCCTCCCATGTACTCTCCTATGATTGGACATTTCTATACCACGTATCACGTGACTGTGTACAAAACTGCTAATGGTAGAAAACTCTGCCAGCTGTATACAGTGCATTCGTTAAGTATTCAGACCCCTTCACTTTTTCCACATTCAGTTACTTTACAGCCTTATTCTAAAATGGAATATTTTTCCCCTCATCAATCTACACACAATACCCCATAATGACATCACAATACCACATAATGACAAACCAAAAACAGGTTTGTAAACATTTTTGCAAATGTATTTACTTAAGTATTCAGACCCTTTGCTATGAGACTCGAAATTGAGCTCAGATGCATCCTGATTCCATTGATCATCCTTGAGATGTTTCTCCAGCTTGATTGGAGTCCACTTGTGGTAAATTCAATTGATTAGACATGATTTGGAGAGGCACACACCTGTCTATATAAAGTCCCACAGTAAAGTCCCACATGTGTCGTGGTAATTTCCTGTATTACTCAATAAAGAGAGAGAGAGAGCCAACCACACACAAGTCAGAGTTAAATTATAAATTCCATCTTAAATATATATACAAGCTTCACCAAAGCCCTTTTTTGACTCTCAGATCAATTCAGTGCCTATAAATGAATTCTCTGAGAGTGCTTACAAAACAATTCTTAGTCTCATTTATAGCCAAGATACACCCCTCTCAACTTACAAAGAATCCTTTACCCGAAAGAGGAGTATCCTATCGCTAGACAGCATCAGCTATAAATCATCGTTCAGTTTGATCTCCCAAGACAAGGTTTAAATCTCATGCTTGATACTTCACTGTCTACCAAAACATTACCTCATCCAATGGCATATATCAATTGTCATTTCTAGATATTCCCAAACCTGGACAAACTCAAAATCAGACAGTGAGCCTCTTAGATCAAATACTAGGTCAATATAAGGGCAACCTCAGAGGGGACCTACAATGGTTCCAAACACTGCCAAACTCCTTCCCCCTATGAGAAAAGTAGGGAGTGACTGGCGTACAGACATTGTATGAGATAACTAACTGGTTCCCCAATTAATAACTCCATCCCGTCACATGGTTTAGGAATAGTTACAGACACGTTCCCATAAGAAAACAACGTTCCCATAAGAAAACAACTGTCCTCCTCCCCTTCTGATATTCTACTTAGCACCACATGGTTTTAACAGATACATTGACTTATGAAGACAAGCCTGACCTCTCCCCTCTCTGGCACCAAGTTACTAATCCCTAGCTCAGAAGATTCTAATGACAAGTATCTCACAAGCATATGATGAAAATAACATCTTATCTATGTTACCTAGCTAAATCTGATTCTGCCACGACAGGGAAGAGCAAAAACCAAGCCATGAGGTCAAAGGAATTGTCCGTAGAGCTCTGAGACAAGAATGTGTCGGGGCACAAATCTGGAGAAAAGGTACCAAAAAATGTATGCAGCATTGAAGGTCCCCAAGAACACAGTGTCCGCCCTCATTCTTAATAAATGGAATAAGTTAGGAACCACCATTACTCTTCCTAGAGCTGGCCAAACGGGCCAAACGGAGAAATCGGGGGAGAAGGGCCTTGGTCAAGGAGGTGACCAAAAACTCGATGGTCACTCTGACAGAGCTCCAGAGTTCCTCTGTGGAGATGGGAGAACCTTCCAGAAGGACAATCATCTCTGCAGCACTCCAACAAATCAGGCCTTTATGGTAGAGACCAGACGGAAGCTACTCCTCAGTAAAAGGCACATGACAGCCCGCTTGGAGTTTGCCAAAAGGCACCTAAAGGACTCTAACCATGAGAAACAAGATTCTCTGGTCTGATTAAACCAACTCTTTGGCCTGAATGTCATGTGTCATGTCTGGAGAAAGTCGGTACCATCCCGGTGAAGCGGTGGTCATGGCAACATCATGCTGTGGAGATGTTTCTCAGCAGCAGTGCAAATTGTCCGCTGGTTTTGGTGTAATTTCTCACCCATTTTGTCAGTAGGAGAGTTAATTTCCCCTCAGGCACACACATTAGTTGATTGTTATTATGAAGGTCATTTGTATAGAATGTACTTTCCCCCACTCATTCACCCCCATCTCTTTACATTGCTTATTTATATGTGGTGACCTGACTGCATCCAGACTATGTCAAAGGCCCATCCTGGTAGATCTGAACCTAATTCAGCTTGGAGTGATCAGATAACAGAAGTCACATTTAGGTGCTAGGTGTAACTGAGTCCATAGATGCTCCATATCCATTACTTTGAGTGTTTTATATAATATGACTAAATATGTTTCTTTCTGTGTTGCAGGGGCAGTCAATAAATGGAACGGCAAGGCCACAGAACATGACATAAGCAGAGCTGTGGGAGACCACCTCAAGCCCCTGGTAGAGTAGGGGGTGGTGTTTACCACTCCACCACGCCTTCAGCAGGCTGGAAAAGTGGGATTGATACTGTTTTTCATACTAAGATGGAGGGTCTGTTGATTGATCAGTCATTGGGTTCATTTGTTGAAATCAAATCAAGCTTTATTTATACAGCACATTTCAGACATGGATTCAACACAATGGCTTCACAGGAAAAAACAATGAAAATAACCAGAAATATTTAGTACACAAAAATAACAGCAGAAAAAAAAACAGAAGATTAACAACTGAAAGACCAATGAGCATTCTAAGGAAATGCCATTGATTAAAACACTAATTGGATGCAATATCCAACCCACAATATAAGCTTGTTTTTTAGGAGGGGTTCTCAAAGACACTATGGGGGTGTCGACTGAAAGTTGACTAGTAACAACAACTGGGACCTAAAAGACACCACCCATGAGACCCACTAAATCTGCCCAAGAAGAGGCAAACAAAAGAAACACCCACACCAAATTTAAAGACAGGAAGCAACCCAGAAAGGTGGAGCAACTAAAGGTGTTGACTCTCCACATCTATCAAGACAACTGGAGCACTGAGCCAGACACTCTTAAATAGAACCTGGACCAGCTCAGGTGAAACACCTTCCCAATAACGAGATGGACAAGCCAGCACAGGTGTAACACATACTGACTAACGAGGTGACACCAATCAGTGCGCCCTATGTGCTGACGAGCTATACGTGCTAAAGTCCAACCTCAAAACATAAATGGAAAAAGCAAAGACTAACTAACACCTTAAGAGTTTGCTCACCAACAACAGAAAACAACTTCCATTTCACATTATAATCAACTACAATGCTTCACCGTCACCAATATAAGCATGGTGTCTGTCTACTGGCAAACAACAATTAAAAACAATATTTATTTTTTATTATTCCCACAAAGATTTTTCTTTCTATAGCTTCTAGAACTCACTAGCTTCTAGAACTCTCCTCTTCCTAAAACTCACTAAAGCTCACTAGCTTCTAGAACTCTCGTCTTCCTAAAAACGAGCCCAAACAAAACTCATCTCCAATACTCCAATACGGAAAAACGTGCAGTAAAAATAAACTGTGATCCATGGCAACGCACTGGCTAAACGCAAAACACAAAACATTTTGACTGCCCCCCTTGAGACAATCAGCAACCAGGTTGTTCTCACCACGGACATGTCTGATTTCAAGAGGAAACTCCTGAAATATCCCTAGTAACTTTCCACCTCACTGCAGAGCTTCTCTCTCTTTTCAGGGTTCACTAGATAGGCATGTTGTTGGATCGGGGCCCAGTCCCCAATGTCATGCTCTAGTACATTTGGGTTGGCACATGTGAGAATGACCCTTGATTTTCTAAAAACAGGGCAACAATGTCAATATAATTGTACCAAAAAATTGTCAGTTGGTTGCATGAATAATTTTCATTACTAAATGTTATATGAAATATTTGATTGCATAGTATTATTTTCAACGGCTTTTCAATTACATTTTGCTAAGTGGGATAGCCCAATGTCAAAACACAGTTTTAACGTGTCCAAATCAATAACCAATATGCAGAAACAGTTTGGGATAAATTGAAAACCTAACATGTGGTATATACACAAACATCTGCCACAATAATTGAATTTTTTTAAAACAAGCTCCTTATAAACTGCACAAGCACCAGAAACACTGTTGTTTTGACAAGTAGCAATAAATCACTGATATCGATTATGGGGGAAATCAGGTTGTAGGTGCTGTTGAAACTAACACAACTAAAAAACATGGAAAAGGGAGATATATTTTAGCTCACTGGTTAGAGGACAACCTGCAGAAGACAGTCAGCTACATTTTGGAGTGATGCATTTAAATTTAGGGGTCACTAAACAAAGGAACACAACACTTATTTGTCTTAACTCATCAATATTATGTTGAAATCAGTTGATTCTGGGAATAATGTGTACATCACTGTTAGAGGACAACTCTTTTTTTGTTAGTCACTTTGTGTTAAATCACATAAATAGTACTCTTTCAATTCAGAGCCTGGATTTCCCCCAATGAGCCTAATGTCCATATCATGTTGAAATCAATTGGCAAACGTTTAGGGTTCTACATTGTGACATTCTGACTGACTTACTGCAGAGTATATTAATATACTATATATTAAAACATTCTACATTGAGACATTAAAATACTCCTACTACAATGTTAAAACATTCTACATTGTGACATTAATTCATTGATATCATAAAACAACTCCTTCATATATAAATGTTCTGATATTTGATCAGAGATCTTTTATCAGATTATCTCTGGTCACAGCTAAGACGTTTCTCTCCTGTGTGTGTTCTCTGGTGTACTGTCAGATGGCCAGATCGAACAAAACTCTTCCCACATTGATCACAGCTAAACGGTTTCTCTCCTGTGTGTGTTCTCTGGTGCACTGTCAGATCTCCAGATTGACTAAAACTCTTCCCACATTGATCACAGCTATAAGGTTTCTCTCCTGTGTGTGTTCTATGGTGTATAGTTAGACAGCTAGAAGAAGAAAAACTCTTCCCACATTGACCACAGCTATAAGATTTCTCTCCTGTGTGTGTTCTCTGGTGTCGAGTCAGAGTTATAGATGCAGCAAAACTCTTCCCACATTGATCACAGCTAAACGGTTTCTCTCCTGTGTGTGTTCTCTGGTGCACTGTCAGATGTCCAGATTGACTAAAACTCTTCGCACATTGATCACAGCTATATGGTTTCTCTCCTGTGTGTGTTCTCTGGTGTTGAGTCAGAGTTATAGATGCAGCAAAACTCTTCCCACATTGAGCACAGCTGTAAGGTTTCTCTCCTGTGTGTATTCTCTGGTGTACAGTCAGATGGCCAGATGTAGAACATCTCTTTCCACATTGACCACAACTATAAGATTTCTCTCCTGTGTGTGTTCTCTGGTGTGATACCAGATGGCAAGATTGACCAAAACTCTTCCCACATTGACCACAGCTATAAGGTTTCTCTCCTGTGTGTGTTCTCTGGTGCAGAGTCAGAGAGCCAGGTGTAGAAAAACTCTTTCCACATTGACCACAACTATAAGATTTCTCTCCTGTGTGTGTTCTCTGGTGTGATACCAGATGGCAAGATTGACCAAAACTCTTCCCACATTGACCACAGCTATAAGGTTTCTCTCCTGTGTGTGTTCTCTGGTGCAGAGTCAGAGAGACAGATGTTGAAAAACTCTTTCCACATTGACCACAGCTAAAAGGTTTCTCTCCAGTGTGAATTCTTTGATGTATTTTAAGGTGTGATGAGTAGGTGAATCTTTTCCCACAGTCAGAGCAGCGGTGAGATTTCTTCCCTGTGGGTCTCTGCGGGTGTTTCTTGAGGTGTTCTGATGTGGAGAGACTCTTCTCTGCCTCTTCAGCATCATGTTGTTGTTGAGGCTCCCCAGAGGATCCACGATAGTCCCGTATCTCTCCTGTGTGAACAACAAAGTCAGACGGTTAAAGGCCCACAACAGCAGAAATCCACTGTTTATTTGAGGTAAAAGGTGATGCCCAGAGGTCTGTTAAATTACTTTACAATTGTCTTAAGACAGTCAAAACCTAAGCCGTGTGGCAGACGACCTTTGATCTCCAAAAAAGGCCCCTTTCTGTGTTTGCTAAAATTGCAGCACGAGGGCGATGCACAAACAATTTGATTGCAGAAACACCTCCCTGCTAATGAGGAAACCACTAGTTTTGGATGTAGTATATCTGGTAATGAGGAAACCACTAGTTATGGATGTAGTATATCTGGTAATGAGGAAACCACTAGTTATGGATGTAGTATATCTGGTAATGAGGAAACCACTAGTTATGGATGGAGTATATCTGTCTGGAACAAAAATGGTGAACAAAGATTTTAGTTTTCCACAATGTATTCTGAATATTACAGCGCAAGATCAGGAGTGCTACTCAAGGAAACTCACATTAAGCTCTGTGTCTATTCACTAATTCACCACCGTGGAGGAAACTCAGGGGAGTTCTCATAGGCTGACAGCAAAAATAGCCTCCATTTCCAGGTTGATTATGAGTGAAGTGCATTTCACATTACTATTGGATTACAACTGTTAGGCTCGTTTGAATCTCCTGCTTAATATGTTTGTGTTATTGTCACAAATCAACTGCTTTATACTTATAAAACACTTCAACCACTAAAATGCTCTTTAGCTAGCTTTGCCATCAGCGTGAAACTGAGGGTTTGTACATTAAGTGTTTAACAAATTGGCCCACAACTTCACCTAACAACAACATAGACCCACTGTAGGACCCATAACTTCACCTAACAACAACATAGACCTACTGTAGGAACTATAACTTCACCTAACAACAACATAGACCTACTGTAGGACCCATAACTTCACCTAACAACAACATAGACCTACTGTAGGACCCATAACTTCACCTAACAACAACATAGACCTACTGTAGGACCCATAACTTCCCCTAACAACAACATAGACCTACTGTAGGACCCATAACTTCACCTAACAACAACATAGACCTACTGTAGGACCCATAACTTCACCTAACAACAACATAGACCTACTGTAGGACCCATAACTTCCCCTAACAACAACATAGACCTACTGTAGGACCCATAACTTCACCTAACAACAACATAGACCTACTGTAGGACCCATAACGTCACCTAACAACAACATAGATCTACTGTAGGACCCATAACTTCACCTAACAACAACATAGACCTACTGTAGGACCCATAACTTCACCTAACAACAACATAGACCTACTGTAGGACCCATAACTTCACCTAACAACAAGATAGACCAACTGTAGGACCCATAACTTCACCTAACAAAAAGATAGACCTACTGTAGGACCCATAACAACAACATAGACCTACTGTAGGACCCATAACAACAACATAGACCTACTGTAGGACCCATAACTTCACCTAACAACAAGATAGACCTACTGTAGGACCCATAACAACAACATAGACCTACTGTAGGACCCATAACAACAACATAGACCTACTGTAGGACCCATAACAACAACATAGACCTACTGTAGGACCCATAACAACAACATAGACCTACTGTAGGACCCATAACAACAACATAGACCTACTGTAGGACCCATAACAAACCATAGACCTACTGTAGGACCCATAACAACAACATAGACCTACTGTAGGACCTACTGCCCTAACCCATCTGGATAAGAGGAATACCTATGTGAGAATGCTGTTCATCGACTACAGCTCAGCATTTAACACCATAGTACCCTCCAAACTCGTCATCAAGCTCGAGACCCTGGGTCTCGACCCCGCCCTGTGCAACTGGGTCCTGGACTTCCTGACGGGCCGCCCCCAGGTGGTGAGGGTAGGTAACAACATCTCCACCCCGCTGATCCTCAACACTGGGGCCCCACAAGGGTGCGTTCTGAGCCCTCTCCTGTACTCCCTGTTCACCCACGACTGCGTGGCCATGCACCCCTCCAACTCAATCATCAAGTTTGCAGATGACACTACAGTGGTAGGCTTGATTACCAACAACGACGAGACGGCCTACAGGGAGGAGGTGAGGGCCCTCGGAGTGTGGTGTCAGGATAATAACCTCACACTCAACGTCAACAAAACAAAGGAGATGATTGTGGACTTTAGGAAACAGCAGAGGGAGCACCCCCCTATCCACATCGACGGGACAGCAGTGGAGAAGGTGGAAAGTTTTAAGTTCCTCGGTGTACACATCACGGACAAACTGAATTGGTCCACCCACACAGACAGCGTTGTGAAGAAGGCGCAGCAGCGCCTCTTCAACCTCAGGAGGCTGAAGAATATCGGCTTGTCACCAAAAGCACTCACAAACTTCTACAGATGCACAATCGAGAGCATCCTGTCGGGCTGTATCACCGCCTGGTACGGCAACTGCTCCGCCCACAACCGTAAGGCTCTCCAGAGGGTAGTGAGGTCTGCACAACGTATCACCGGGGGCAAACTACCTGCCCTCCAGGACACCTACACCACCCGATGTCACAGGAAGGCCATAAAGATCATCAAGGACAACAACCACCCAAGCCACTGCCTGTTCACCCCGCTACCATCCAGAAGGCGAGGTCAGTACAGGTGCATCAAAGCAGGGACCGAGAGACTGAAAAACAGCTTCTATCTCAAGGCCATCAGACTGTTAAACAGCCACCACTAACATTTAGCGGCCGCTGCCAACATACTGACTCAACTCCAGCCACTTTAATATGGGAATTGATGGAATTATGTAAAAATGTACCACTAGCCACTTTAAACAATGCCACTTAATTATAATGTTTACATACCCTACATTACTCATCTCATATGTATATGTATATACTGTACTCTATATCATCTACTGCATCTTGCCATCTTTATGTAATACATGTATCACTAGCCACTTTAAACTATGCCACTTTATGTTTACATACCCTACATTACTCATCTCATATGTATATACTGTACTCTATACCATCTACTGCATCCTGCCTATGCCGTTCTGTACCATCACTCATTCATTTATCTTTATGTACATATTCTTTATCCCTTTACACTTGTATGTATAAGGTAGTAGTTGTGGAATTGTTAGGTTAGATTACTTGTTGGTTATTACTGCATTGTCGGAACTAGAAGCACAAGCATTTCGCTACACTCGCATTAACATCTGCTAACCATGTGTATGTGACAAATAAAATTTGATTTGATAAATGTGCCCATTTGGGGATGTCTGATGGTATTTCTGATTGTCTTAACGCACCACCACTAATGAGTTGTGGAGCTTTTCAAAGTAATGTTTTATTCACCTCAAACAGAAAATAAACAAAGTCTAATCAAAATCAATTGCAAATGACAATAGTTCCTCAAAGTATTTGAAAAATATTTCCAGCTCTCACCCTTTCAATAACCACTCGGCATGAAAAGGAAAAATGTAATGCTCTGATCCAGTGGAAATGTCATAAAATACCCAATTACTTCTTATCCTTTGCACAAATAGCCAACAGCTGTGTCTGTCCCGAACTCACTGGCGCGGGAAACTAACAGCCCAGAATATGTTATACAATGTTGCAAGCTCGCTATCTCGAGTTTTGGGCCGACCCAGGTGATAGTTGATACAATGTTTCAAGATCGTTGTAGACAGGCCATTTGCAGCAAATGTGATTTTTGGATATTTTCTACCTGCAGGCTGCAATGTTTTTATTTGTTGGCTTTATGTAGGCTATCTTTACATAGTTGGCAATGGCAGTGAAAGTCACTTTTAGATTTGTATAATTTTAATTTAGATTAAATGTAGATTAACCACAGACAATGATTTTGAGATACTACTATAAATGAAATGAAACTGTTCCACGAAAATGTTTATATGAATATCATAACTGGCACGCGGATTGGTAGAAATGGTCAGATAACTTGGCACTCCAAATGGAAAAGGTTGCCGACCGCTGGCGTAGCCCATTACAGGAAACTTCAGGAGCATAACGGTAGAATTTCTCTCTTCTGGTTAGGCTATCTTGATCTCTGGCTCCCTCGAGTCATTTGTGTGTCTTCATTATTAGATCAAACATCGTGCTTAAAGCAAACTCCCCAAATGCAGGTGTGCCAAATAAATTAGCTAAATGAAAGAGGGAAAAAAATAATTTGATCAATTTTAGAATAAAGCTTTAAAGTAACAAAATGTGGAAAAAGTCAAGGGGTCTGAATACTTTCAGAATGCACTGTATACAGCAACACCTCCCCCATAAGCATTCCTGTCATTTCTGTAGATGTTATATCCCTGTATTGCTACTGCTGGATCAAAGAAATTATCTCAGTGAGTTTCAGAGATGAACAGTACAGTGCATTCCAAATTCAATAGGCAGGCAAGTAAACAAAAACGTTTTCAAATAAAAACTATTCCAGAAAATGTCAAAGCGTATATCTTCTTGCAACTATAGGGGGTGCTGTTCCGCATTAGCATATTTGTGTCTCCAAATTAAACTGCCTCGTGCTAAATTCTTGATCGTACAATATGCATATTATTGTTATTATTGGATAGAAAACACCTTCTAGTTTCTATAGAAGTTGGAATTTTGTCTCTGAGTGGTACAGAACAATTTCTACAGCACTTTTCATGACAGGGTTCAGATTTCAGAAATTTTTACCCCTGATCTGGGGTCTGTTTTTAAGGCGACAGTGAATGCTATGAAGAAACCGACACTGCCTACGTCTTCCTCTGGGTGTCTGTACGTCATCACGTTTTGAATGAAATCGATGGGACATTCACAGCCATTATAAAACCACAAAATGTTTAGGGACCGCCCTTTCTCGTCGTGCGCCTGAAGCGTGAAGGCCATCGGACTTGCCTCGTTCCAAATCGTTTTCTAACCAGCAATATTTCTCCGGTCATGTTTTCAGTCGTTATAGTTGTTAAAAACATCATAATGTAGTTAATTTGAACCGTTTTATAGCAATTTATATCCGTTTAGTGCGATTTTGAGGAATTTCTTTGTTGTGCACTCTGAAAGTTTGGACACGTTTTGGGGTCCCGTTCGATCGTTAGTGGATATTTCGAAGGACAGAGGACATCTATCGACCAAAAGACGTTTATAACATAGAAAGGATACATTGCCCAAGAATCTGATGGAAGAACAGCTCAAAGTAAGCAATATTTAATATGATAAATCGTGTTTCTGTCGAAATATTTTAAACGCATATTTCGCCATTTTGTTTTGTATAGCTTCACTTGGCCAACCCTGTATTGAAAAGTAAGGATAATTTTAAAAATGTAAATCAGCGGTTGCATTAAGAACTAATTTGTCTTTCGATTGCTGTCAACCCTGTATTTTTTAGTCAAGTATATGATTAGCTTTCAATTAAACTAGATCACTCTGATAGATGACGTCAGACATATTGAGGCTTGATTTCCTAGTATTTTTATTGTGTAACCACGGTTTTGTATGGCTAAATATGCACCTTTTCGAACAAACTGTATATGTATATTGTAAAATGATGTTACAGGAGTGTCATCGGAAGAATTCTGAGAAGGTTAGTGAAAAAATTAATATATTTTGGCGGTGATTACGTTATAGCGCTCTTTGGCTGGAATCGATGCTCTGGTAACGTTTGCACATGTGGTATGCTAACTTATCGATTTATTGTGTTTTCGCTGAAAAACGCTTAGAAAATCTGAAATATGGTCTGAAATCACAAGAACTGGGTCTTTCCATTGCTATGCTTTGTCTATTTTTATGAAATGTTTTATGATGAGTAAATTGGTCATACACGTTGCTCTATCTAGTAATTCTAGTCGATTTGTGATGGTGGGTGCAATTGTAAACTGTGATTTCTACCTGAAATATGCACTTTTTTCTAACAAAAACTATCCTATACCATGAATATGTTATCAGACTGTCATCTGAAGAGGTTTTTTCTTGGTTAGTGGATATCAATATCTTAGTTGAGCCGAATTGGTGATAGCACCTGAAGGAGTAAGAAACTGATGGAGTTAGAATAGTGGTGTATTTTGCTAACGTGTTTAGCTAATAGATTTACATATTTTGTCTTCCCTGTAAAACATTTTAAAAATCTGAAATGGTGGCTTTATTCACAAGATCTGTATCTTTCATCTGGTGTCTTGGACTTGTGATTTAATGATATTTAGATGCTACTATCTACTTGTGAAGCTATGCTAGCTATGCTAATCAGTGTGTGGGGGGATGGGGGGTGCTCCCGGACCCGGGGTAGAGGCTCGTTAGAGGTTAAAACACCCGTCCAAGAGACTGTCGACCAATCGCCTTCACGTTGTCATGCTGTGACACGCAGTTCCTAAGCTAATTCTCACAAAATCCCTTTTTAAAGTCAGGGTATGAGTCGAGAAACATGCCTATTGTCCTTGAAAGTACGTAACGTCACGATTGCAAAGCTATACAATATTACAGAGAACAAGTTAATTATCTCACATCTCTGAAAATATTTGTAATGTTGTGCTTGTTGTTCACGGAGGGTAATTCATGCCAATGTTATTTTCTTTAAGCTGTAAATACGAATCGAAAGGAGTTTCCAATATCCTAATTTCTTAAAGTATTTCTGGTGATAGCAAGTGATAGTGATACACAAGCTAGGTCCATTTGAAACATTGCCATCCCATGGCAGCATTTACCAGCCACCAGGTTCAGAAGCTTTAAAACCACATAAAAAATATTATATTTTTGCCCAAAGTTAAGATATAAATTATTCAAACTGAACATAATTCATGCTGGTTATTATTTTAGGCTATTTTAGTTTGAGTCAAAGATAGTTTTGGAATAGTTTTCATTTTTCAAACAGGTTTGCTGTTTTATTTCAGTTTACTAAATAGTTTCCCCCCAATTACTTTTTCTATAATAAGCATGGAGGTTTCCCCTATCAACCAGTCATAGGTTCTGGTGATAAAGCGCCTCGTAACCTGGCTGGGAATGGGACAAACGGAACCCTTCTGTGGTAACAGACAGGGGTGATTTGTAATCAAATCTAATTCCCAGGAATGGGGTTCATATGAACCACAGAGACTGTGTGGGAAAATAACATGGCCCTGTCCAACCCTGCTTGTTCCCTCGACTCCGCTACCAACCACCAATCTCCAACAGGGTCCTTAACCTGTATCACTAGACACCTCATAGTGAGCTACAGGTAGGAATCAGCAATGAATCCCAATAATGAGACACCTCTGGGGAGGGGTGTCAGCAACATTTAAAAAAAAATATATATAGTGTTTATGACAAAAAGTTTTTTACAAATCCATCAAGACACCAAATTAGACTTTACCGTGAAATGCTTTACTTACAAGCCCTTAACCAACAGTGCAGTTCAAGAAGAAGAAAAACGTTTACCAACTAGACTAAAATAAAAAGTAATAATAAAAAGTAACACAATGAGAATAACAATAACGAGGCTATATACAGGGGGCACCGGTACTGAGTCAGTGTGGAGGCTATATACAGGGGGTACCGGTACTGAGTCAGTGTGGAGGCTATATACAGGGGGCACCGGTACTGAGTCCGTGTGGAGGTTATATACAGGGGGCACCGGTACCGAGTCAGTGTGGAGGCTATATACAGGGGGCACCGGTACCGAGTCAGTGTGGAGGCTATATACAGGGGGCACCGGTACAGAGTCAGTGTGGAGGCTATATACAGGGGGCACTGGTACTGAGTCAGTGTGGAGGCTATATACAGGGGGCACCGGTACTGAGTCAGTGTGGAGGCTATATACAGGGGGCACCGGTACGAGTCAGTGTGGAGGCTATATACAGGGGGCACCGGTACCGAGTCAGTGTGGAGGCTATATACAGGGGGCACCGGTACTGAGTCAGTGTGGAGGTTATATACAGGGGGCACCGGTACTGAGTCAGTGTGGAGGCTATATACAGGGGGCACCGGTACTGAGTCAGTGTGGAGGCTATATACAGGGGGCACCGGTACTGAGTCAGTGTGGAGGCTATATACAGGGGGCACCGGTACTGAGTCAGTGTGGAGGCTATATACAGGGGGCACCGGTACGGAGTCAGTGTGGAGGCTATATACAGGGGGCACCGGTACTGAGTCAGTGTGGAGGTTATATACAGGGGGCACCGGTACTGAGTCAGTGTGGAGGCTATATACAGGGGGCACCGGTACTGAGTCAGTGTGGAGGTTATATACAGGGGGCACCGGTACCGAGTCAGTGTGGAGGCTATATACAGGGGGCACCGGTACTGAGTCAGTGTGGAGGCAATATACAGGGGGCACCGGTACCGAGTCAGTGTGGAGGCAATATACAGGGGGCACCGGTACCGAGTCAGTGTGGAGGTTATATACAGGGGGCACCGGTACTGAGTCAGTGTGGAGGCTATATACAGGGGGCATCGGTACCGAGTCAGTGTGGAGGCTATATACAGGGGGCACTGGTACCGAGTCAGTGTGGAGGCTATATACAGGGGGCACCGGTACTGAGTCAGTGTGGAGGCTATATACAGGGGGCATCGGTACCAAGTCAGTGTGGAGGCTATATACAGGGGGCACTGGTACCAAGTCAGTGTGGAGGCTATATACAGGGGGCACCGCTACTGAGTCAGTGTGGAGGCTATATACAGGGGGCATCGGTACCGAGTCAGTGTGGAGGCTATATACAGGGGGCACTGGTACCGAGTCAGTGTGGAGGCTATATACAGGGGGCACCGGTACTGAGTCAGTGTGGAGGCTATATACAGGGGGCATCGGTACCGAGTCAGTGTGGAGGCTATATACAGGGGGCACTGGTACCGAGTCAGTGTGGAGGCTATATACAGGGGGCACCGGTACTGAGTCAGTGTGGAGGCTATATACAGGGGGCACCGGTACTGAGTCAGTGTGGAGGCAATATACAGGGGGCACCGGTACTGAGTCAGTGTGGAGGCTATATACAGGGGGCACCGGTACTGAGTCAGTGTGGAGGTTATATACAGGGGGCACCGGTACTGAGTCAGTGTGGAGGCTAAATACAGGGGGCACTGGTACTGAGTCAGTGTGGAGGCTATATACAGGGGGCACTGGTACCGAGTCAGTGTGCGGGGTTACAGGCTAGTTGAGGTAATCTGTACAGGAAGGTAGGGGAGTGTAGTGACTATGCATAGGTAACAAACAACCAGCGAGTAGCAGCAGTGCACAAAATGGTGGGGGGGGGGGGTCAATGTAAATTGTCCGGTGGTGATTTTCCGAATTGTTCAGCAGTCTTATGGCTTGGAGGTAGAAGCTGTTGAGGAGGCTTTTGGTTCTAGACTTGGAGCTCCGGTACAACTTGCCGTGCGGTAGCAGAGAAAACAGTCTATGACTTGGGTGACTGGAGTCTCTGGCAATTTTGTGGGCTTTCCTCTGACACCGCCTATTATATAGGTCCTGGATGGCAGGAAGCTTGGCCCCAGTGATGTACTGGGCCGTTCGCACTACCCTCTGTAGCGCCTTACGGTCAGATGCCGAGCAGTTGCCATACCAGGTGGAGATGCAACCGGTCATTATTTGACTATTTTACCTGCCAGAGCCAGTCTACCTCTGAAAATAACATACAGTCCTTGAACCTTGAGGAGTAACGGGGGCAGCAATCAGCAGTAGACACAATAACAAAGCGTACTCCCTTCCTGTTTCGGTAAAAAGCATATTAAGCTTATATTTTGGGTTCTGATGGGGTATGACAGTTGAACTAACCTCATGAGGCATTCATAAGTGAATTCTTAAAGAAACAGATGGGTACATATCATTAATGTATAAGTCCCCAAATGGATGTAACAACTGCTGATTGCCCCTTTAAGACTACATATTGGGCTAATCTAATAGGAGATATTGAGGACTACAGTATTTCAGGCATTGTCATTGGATGCATTTGATCAATTGTTAACGTTTTGTTGATGGTCCACTCTTGATGTTCTACACGTTACAGTGTAGCTTCAGCCATTCCTACAGAACAACATTACAGTGTAAAACCCCTTTACTGCATATTGGTTCAACAACTGCAGAGACGGTACTTACTGGTGTTAAACAGATCTCCAACCTCCTCTTCTTCCTTCTCCTCCTTCAATGTGACAGTCATCTCCTCCTCCTCCTCTTTCACTCCAAAAACTGCATCCTCCTCTTTCTCTTCCTCTTCTTCTTTTACTGTAACATCTTCCTCCTCTTTCACTCTGAACGCGTCTTCTTCTTCTTTCCCTGTAACGTCTTTCTCTTCTTCTTTCACAGTAACAGCCTCACCCTCTACTTGTATTTGTATTGTAACATCCTTCTCTTCCTCCTCCTCTTTCTCTTTAACGAGAGCTTCTTTCTCCGTCCAGCAGACCCCCTCTTCTGTAGCAGGAGGAGAGTAGCTTAGTGAACTCATGGTCGGAAATGTTAGCTAGCTAGCATTAGCGACTAGCCTAGTTCAAAGCTAACTTAGCAAACCAGCTAGCTGACAAACAACGTAAATATATAATTAAATGGGCCAACAAGTACATAAGACAGAAGTGTGTTTAATACACAGCGACTAATATACACCAAAACAGTGTAAAGCGGGTGAATGTTGTAGCTATGTTTGCTAGAAAGCTACCGAGGTGTCTGACTAGCTGTTGTTGTTGAAGGAGCGTCCCGTCCACTAGATTATACGTCACACTGGCAGCATCGCCTGAACCTAAAGACGCACATCGCCATCTGCTGACTGCAGTGGGCAACGCAGTTGAGGAACCAAAAGTTTATTTAATAAACTTTATAAGTCGTTCAAAGAGAAGCATGTGTTGATTGATTCGTTTTTAATGAGTGAGAATTTAAAACAAGCGTTTACACCCACAATCAAATGGTTGTTAATAAATCTAAATCATGGTTTAGTGTTTCTGTATCAAAATGGACTTTTAACAAATTCAAATCCTTTGGAGTCATTTTGACCCCAGCCAAAAGCACCTTTGATAAATAGGACATTTATTTCAAATCAAAATCAAATCACATTTTATTGATCACATACACGTGTTTAGCAGATGTTATTGGGGGTGTAGTGAAATGCTTGTGGTTCTAGCTCCGACAGTGCAGTAATATCTAACAAGTAATATCTAACAATTTCACAACATACAGTGGGGAGAACAAGTATTTGATACACTGCCGATTTTGCAGGTTTTCCTACTTACAAAGCATGTAGAGGTCTGTCATTTTTATCATAGGTACACTTCAACTGTGAGAGACGGAATCTAAAACAAAAGTCCAGAAAATCACATTGTATGATTTTTAAGTAATTAATTTGCATTTTATTGCATGACATAAGTATTTGATCACCTACCAACCAGTAAGAATTCCGGCTCTCACAGACCTGTTAGTTTTTCTTTAAGAAGCCCTCCTGTTCTCCACTCATTACCTGTATTAACTGCACCTGTTTGAACTCGTTACCTGTATAAAAGACACCTGTCCACACACTCAATCAAACAGACTCCAACCTCTCCACAATGGCCAAGACCAGAGAGCTGTGTAAGGACATCAGGGATAAATTGTAGACCTGTACAAGGCTGGGATGGGCTACAGGACAATAGGCAAGCAGCTTGATGAGAAGGCAACAACTGTTGGCACAATTATTAGAAAATGGAAGAAGTTCAAGATGACGGTCAATCACCCTCGGTCTGGGGCTCCATGCAAGATCTCACCTCGTGGGGCATCAATGATCATGAGGAATGTGAGGGATCAGCCCAGAACTACACGGCAGGACCTGGTCAATGACCTGAAGAGAGCTGGGACCACAGTCTCAAAGAAAACCATTAGTAACACACTACGCCGTCATGGATTAAAATCCTGCAGCGCACGCAAGGTCCCCCTGCTCAAGCCAGCGCATGTCCAGGCCCGTCTGAAGTTTGCCAATGACCATCTGGATGATCCAGAGGAGGAATGGGAGAAGGTCATGTGGTCTGATGAGACAAAAATAGAGCTTTTTGCTCTAAACTCCACTCGCCGTGTTTGGAGGAATAGAAGGATGAGTACAACCCCAAGAACACCATCCCAACCGTGAAGCATGGAGGTGGAAACATCATTCTTTGGGGATGCTTTTCTGCAAAGGGGACAGGACGACTGCACCGTATTGAGGGGAGGATGGATGGGGCCATGTATCGCGAGATCTACACCAACAACCTCCTTCCCTCAGTAAGAGCATTGAAGATGGGTCGTGGCTGGGTCTTCCAGCATGACAACGACCCGAAACACACAGCCAGGGCAACTAAGGAGTGGCTCCGTAAGAAGCATCTCAAGGTCCTGGAGTGGCCTAGCCAGTCTCCAGACCTGAACCCAATAGAAAATCTTTGGAGGGAGCCGAAAGTCCGTATTGCCCAGCGACAGCCCCGAAACCTGAAGGATCTGGAGAAGGTCTGTATGGAGGAGTGGGCCAAAATCCCTGCTGCAGTGTGTGCAAACCTGGTCAAGAACTACAGGAAACGTATGATCTCTGTAATTGCAAACTAAGGTTTCTGTACCAAATATTAAGTTCTGCTTTTCTGATGTATCAAATACTTATGTCATGCAATAAAATGCAAATTAATTACTTAAAAATCATACAATGTGATTTTCTGGATTTTTGTTTTAGATTCCGTCTCTCACAGTTGAAGTGTACCTATGATAAAAATTACAGACCTCTACATGCTTTGTAAGTAGGAAAACCTGCAAAATCATCAGTGTATCAAATACTTGTTCTCCCCACTGTATACCCAATACACACACATGTAAGTATTTGAATCTAGGTTTCTCTGTTGACATGATAGAAAACTCTGCCAGTGGTATACAGTGCATACAGTGCATGGTATACAGATCTCCCAAGACAAGGTTTAAATCTCATGCTCGATACTTCACTGTCTACCAAAACATTACCTCATCCAATGGCATATATCAATTGTCATTTCTAGATACTCCCAAACCTGGACAAACTCAAAATCAGACAATGAGCCTCTTAGGTCAAATACTAGGTCAAGATAAGGGCAACCTCAGAGGGGAAATACAATGGTTCCAAACACTGCCAAACTCCTTCCCCCTATGAGAAAAGTAGGGAGTGACTGGCGTACAGACATTGTATGAGATAACTAACTGGTTCCCCAATTAATAACTCCATCCCGTCACATGGTTTAGGAATAGTTACAGACACGTTCCCATAAGAAAACAACGTTCCCATAAGAAAACAACGTTCCATTCTGTCCTCCCCCCCTTCTGATATTCTACTTTGCACCACATGGTTTAACATATACATTGACTTATGAAGACAAGCCTGACCTCTCCCCTGTCTGGCCCCAAATTACTAATCCCTAGCTCAGAAGATTCTAATGACAAGTATCTCACAAGCATATGATGAAAATAACATCTTATCTATGTTACCTAGCTACATCTGATTCTGCCACGACACGTCAGAGCAAAAACCAAGCCATGAGGTCAAAGGAATTGTCCGTAGAGCTCTGAGACAAGAATGTGTTGAGGCACAGATCTGGAGAAAAGGTACCAAAAAATGTATGCAGCATTGAAGGTCCCCAAGAACACAGTGTCCGCCCTCATTCTTAAATGGAATAAGTTAGGAACCACCATTACTCTTCCTAGAGCTGGCCGCCCGGCCAAACGGAGAAATCGGGGGAGAAGGGCCTTGGTCAAGGAGGTGACCAAAAACTCGATGGTCACTCTGACAGAGCTCCAGTGTTCCTCTGTGGAGATGGGAGAACCTTCCAGAAGGACAATCATCTCTGCAGCACTCCAACAAATCAGGCCTTTATTGTAGAGACCAGACGGAAGCTACTCCTCAGTAAAAGGCACATGACAGCCCGCTTGGAGTTTGCCAAAAGGCACCTAAAGGACTCTAACCATGAGAGACAAGATTCTCTGGTCTGATTAAACCAACTCTTTGGCCTGAATGTCATGTGTCATGTCTGGAGAAAGTCGGTACCATCCCGGTGAAGCGGTGGTCATGGCAACATCATGCTGTGGAGATGTTTCTCAGCAGCAGTGCAAATTGTCCGCTGGTTTGGGTGTAATTTCTCACCCATTTTGTCAGTAGGAGAGTTAATTTCCCCTCAGGCACACACATTAGTTGATTGTTATTATGAAGGTCATTTGTATAGAATGTACTTTTCCCCACTCATTCACCCCATCTCTTTACATTGCTTATTTATATGTGGTGACCTGACTGCGTCCAGACTGTCAAAGGCCCATCCTGGTAGACCTGAACCTAATTCAGCTTGGAGTGATCAGATGACAGAAGTCACATTTAGGTGCCAGGTGTAACTGAGTCCATAGATGCTCCATATCCATTACTTTGAGTGTTTTATATAATATGACTAAATGTGTTTCTTTCTGTGTTACAGGGGCAGTCAAGAAATGGAACGGCAAGGCCACACAGAACATGACATAAGCAGAGCTGTGGGAGACCACCTCAAGCCCCTGGTAGAGCCGGGGGTGGTGTTAACCACTCCTTCAGCAGGATTGAAAAGTGGGATTGATACTGTTTTTCATACTAAGATGGAGGCTCTGTTGATTGATCAGTCATTGGGTTCATTTGTTGAAATCAAATCAAGCTTTATTTATACAGCACATTTCAGACATGGATGCAACACAATGGCTTCACAGGAGAAAACAATGAAAATAAACAGAAATATTTAGTACACAAAAATAACAGGATAAAAAAAACAGAAGATTAACAACTGAAAGACCAATGAGCATTCTAAGGAAATGCCATTGATTAAAACACTAATTGGATGCAATATCCAACCCAAAATATAAGCTTGTTTTTTAGGAGGGGTTCTCAAAGACACTATGGGGGTGTCACTGAAAGTTGACTAGTAACAACAACTGGGACCTAAAAGACACCAACCATGAGACCCAGTAAATCTGCCCAAGAAGAGGCAAACAAAAGAAAAACCCACACCAAACTTAAAAACGGGAAGCAAACCAAAAAGGTGGAGCAACTAAAGGTGTTGACTCTCCACATCTATCAAGACAACTGGAGCACTGGGCCAGACACTCTTAAATAGAACCTGGACCAGCTCAGGTGAAACACCTTCCCACTAACTAGATGGACAAGCCAGCACAGGTGTAACACATACTGACTAACGAGGTGACACCAATCAGTGCACCCAAGACACATTTCAGTTGAATGCATTCAGTTGTACAATCAATCAAATGTATTTATAAAGCCCTTCTTACATCAGCTGATGTCACAGAGTGCTGTACAGAAACCCAGACTAAAACCCCAAACAGCAAGCAATGCAGGTGTAGAAGCACAGTGGCTAGGAAAAACTCCCTAGAAAGACCAGAACCAAGGAAGAAACCTAGAGAGGAACCAGGCTATGAGGGGTGGCCAGTCCTCTTCTGGCTGTGCCGGGTGTAGATTATAACAGAACATGGCCAAGATGTTCAAATGTTCAGCAAGGTCAAATAATAATAATCACAGTGGTTGTCGAGGGTGTAACAGGTCAGCACCTCAGGAGTAAATGTCAGTTAGCTTTTCATAGCCAATCATTCGGAGTATCTCTACAACTTCCATTTCACATAATCATCTACAATGCTTCACCTTCTACAAAATAAACATGGTGTCTACTGGCTGTCAACAATTAAAAACAAGAAAAAACACATTTCTAAATAATAATATACAATCGTATTCTTTTTTTCTCCTTTTTCTTTCTATAGAATCCTAGAACTCACTATCTTCTAGAACTCTCGTCTTCCTAAAACTCAATAGCTTCTAGAACTCTCGTCTTCCTAAAACTCACTAGCTTCTAGAACTCTCGTCTTCCTAAAACTCACTAGCTTCTAGAACTCTCGTCCCCTTGGAACGAGCCCAAACAAAACTCAAATCAAATAGTATTAGTCACATGCGCCGGATACAACACTGGAATGCTTACTTACGAGCCCCCAACAGTGCAGTTTTAAAAAAATACAGGAAAGAATAAGAGATAAAACTAATATCCAACACAGAAAAAAGTGTCAAAATAAATTGTGACCATGGTAACTCACTGGCTAAATGCAAAACACAAATATTTTGACTGCCCACCCTTGATAATCAGCAACCAAGTTGTTCTTATGACAGACATGTCTGATTTCAAGAGGAATCTCCTGCGATATCTGTAGTAACTTTCCACCTCACTGTGGAGCTTCTCTCTCTTTTCAGGGTTCACTCAATAGGCATGTTGTTGCATATAAAGTCCCCAATGTCATGCTCTAGTACATTTGGGTTGGCACATCTGAGAATGAACCCTGATATTATAAAAGCAGGGTAACAATGTCAATATAAATGTACCCAAAAATGTCAAGTTGGTTGCATGAATAACTATGATTAGTAAATGTTACATAATTGTAAATATGAAATATCAAAACCAAATGTTCACCCCTTTGTTAATATGTATTGGCAATAATTAACTTAATGGTGAGGCATGGAATAATAAAACATGTATCTTTTGTCAGGCTGGATGTTTGAAATATGAGGTGATTTGAGTCATACTTCTTCAGTAGTGGAATAAAGACAATTAGCATTTGAATGTTGTAAAGAAATACTGGAGTGATGTCAGATTGTTAATAAAAATTGATTATAGGTGTATCGGCTGCAAGTACGTTGAAATTAAGCTGTTTTCAAGTCATTGAAAAAAATCGACCCGAAAATACATCTTTTCAACTTTCACTTTCAACTACAACCGAACATATACTGGACGTCAGGAATAGTCTTATTTTCAACGTCTTTTGAATGACATTTTGCTAAGTGGGAATAGTGCAATGTCAAAACACAGTTTTAACGTGTCCAAATCAATAACCAATATGCAGAAACAGTTTGAAGTGTTGCATTTTGATTCAAGTGGGTCACCAACATGGTAAGTGTAACACAGCTCTTTTTTGTTAGTCACTTTTTGATAAATCTCATAAATAATACTCTTTCAATTCAGAGCCTGGATTTTTCCTCTTTTTCCCTAAAATCAATTGAACAAACGCTTAGGGTTCTACATTGTGACATCATTAAAATACTACTTTTACAATGTTAAAACATTCTACATTGTGACATTATTTCATTGATATCATGAAACAACTTCTTCATGTATGTATTTTCTGATGTTTGATCAGAGATCTTTTATCAGAGTATCTCTTGTCACATTGATCACAGCCATAAGGTTTCTCTCCTGTGTGTGTTCTCTGGTGCACTGTCAGATGGCCAGAAGTAGAAAAACTCTTCCCACATTGATCACAGCTATAAGGTTTCTCTCCTGTGTGTGTTCTCTGGTGTAAAGTCAGAGAGCCAGATGTAGTAAAACTCTTCCCACATTGACCACAGCTATAAGGTTTCTCTCCTGTGTGAGTTCTCCGGTGTGATTTCAGGGTTTGTAGCTGAATAAAACTCTTCCCACATTGATCACAGCCATAAGGTTTCTCTCCTGTGTGTGTTCTCTGGTGCACTGTCAGATGGCCAGAAGTAGAAAAACTCTTCCCACATTGATCACAGCCATAAGGTTTCTCTCCTGTGTGAGTTCTCTGGTGTATAGTCAGATAACTAGATGAAGTAAAACTTTCCCCACATTGATCACAGCCATAAGGTTTCTCTCCTGTGTGAGTTCTCTGGTGTATAGTCAGATAACTAGATGAAGTAAAACTCTTCCCACATTGATCACAGCTATAAGGTTTCTCTCCTGTGTGTGTTCTCTGGTGTATAGTTAGATAGCCAGATGTAGTAAAACTCTTCCTACAGTGATCACAGCTATATGGTTTCTCTCCTGTGTGTGTTCTCTTGTGTGCAGTCAGATGGCTAGATATAGCAAAACTCTTCCCACATTGATCACAGCTATAAGGTTTCTCTCCTGTGTGTCCCCGCTGGTGTACTATCAGGTTGCTTAGATGAGTAAAACTCTTCCCACATTGATCACAGCTATAAGGCTTCTCTCCTGTGTGTACTCGCTGGTGTATTATAAGTTCTGATGAAGATTTGCAACATTTCCCACAGTCAGAGCAGCAATGAGATTTCTTCCCTGTGGATCTCTGCTGGTGTTTCTTGAGTTCTGATGTGGAGAGACTCTTCTCTGCCTCGTCAGCATCATGATGTTGTTGAGACTCCCCAGAGGATCCACGATAGTCCCATCTCTCTCCTGTGTGAATGACAATGTCAGACAGAAGGTTAAAGGCCCACAACAGCAGAAATCCACTGTTAATTTGAGGTAAAAGGTGATACCCATGAAGTTGTACAAGAATTGACGCCTGTTAAATTATTTGACAATTGTCTTGTTTTCTCGTTTTCACAGTAGTAACATCGATGATTGTAGGCTCGAAATAAGTTATTAATGTTGTTGAAACTCTACGCAGTGTGCCAGATGACTTTTGGTCTCCAATATAGGCCCCTTTCTGTGTTTGTAAAATTGCGGCAGGAGGGCGATGCAACACAATTTGGTTGCAGAAACTCCTCCCTGCTAATGAGGAAACCGCTAGTTATGGATGTAGTATATCTGGTAATGAGGAAACCGCTAGTTATGGATGTAGTATAACTGGTCATGAGGAAACCACTAGTTATGGATGTAGTATATCTGCTAATGAGGAAACCACTAGTTATGGATGTAGTATATCTGGTAATGAGGAAACCACTAGTTATGGATGTAGTATATCTGGTAATGAGGAAACCACTAGTTATGGATGTAGTATATCTGGTAATGAGGAAACCACTAGTTATGGATGTAGTATATCTGGTAATGAGGAAACCACTAGTTATGGATGTAGTATATCTGGTAATGAGGAAACCACTAGTTATGGATGTAGTATATCTGGTAATGAGGAAACCACTAGTTATCGATGTAGTATATCTGGTAATGAGGAAACCACTAGTTATGGATGTAGTATATCTGGTAATGAGGAAACCACTAGTTATGGATGTAGTATATCTGGTAATGAGGAAACCACTAGTTATGGATGTAGTATATCTGGTAATGAGGAAACCACTAGTTATGGATGTAGTATATCTGGTAATGAGGAAACCGCTAGTTATGGATGTAGTATATCTGGTAATGAGGAAACCACTAGTTAAGGATGTAGTATATCTGGTAATGAGGAAACCACTAGTTATGGATGTAGTATATCTGCCAGGAGCAAAAATGGTGAGCAAAGATTTTAGTTTTTCACAATGTATTCTGAATGTGAAAAGGGGAAAACTCAGGGGAGTAACCTCCATGTCCAGGTTGCTTATGAGTGCATTTCACACTACTTTGGATTATAATTGTATCGCTCGTTTGAATGTCCTGCTGAATATAACGTTTGTGTCATCACAAATCAACCGCTTTGTACTTAAAAAACACTTCAACCAGTAAAATGCTCTTTGGCTTTTCCATCAACCTGACAATGTTTGTACACTGTTTGCCAAATTGGCCTATAACTTCACCTAACAACAAATATACCTGTAATGAACAAAGAAGCTTTGGTTGTTATTGCAGCCTAGCATAGTGTACTCTAGGACCCAAAACAATATCAGACCTACTGTAGGACCCATAACTTCACCTAACAATAACAGACCTACTGTAGAACCCATAACTTCCCCTAACAACAACATAGACCTACTGTAGGACCTATAACTTCACCTAACAACAACATAGACCTACTGTAGGACCCATAACTTCACCTAACAACAACATAGACCTACTGTAGGACCCATAACTTCACCTAACAATAACAGACCTACTGTAGGACCCATAACTTCACCTAACTACAAATAAAGGAAAATAGCTCTGTGTGTTGTACAATAGCCTATCCATCAAGGAACAGTTCTATACACATTATGAGCTAAGTATCTCTGTGTCCAAACAGACTAACGAGACCCTACTGTAAATCAAGCAGACAATAACATTATAAACATCAATTTGTTAGGGATGTTGGATCCAACGTGGAGCACGGCATAACTGTCTTTACCAGAGTAATGAATGAAGAAGCACTTTGGTTGTTGTTGCATGTCGTGATGTTTGTCATGTGACTGTCATTCAGAAAATGATTTCCTGGATCAGCTGATGATAGATGAACATGTGACTAACTAAACAGCTACAGTATTAAGAATTATGTGTAATTATTGAAGAACCACATTAATGACAGTATCCACTTGGGTGTTGTCAATAAAGTTAAGGTAACTCTCGGTTAGAACCATTGGATTTAGCAAACTCTTAAATTATTTAGAATTTCTGTGCCTATGAAAGCTGCTTTCCCAACGTAATATAAGGAAACTAAATGTTACGTGGGTAGAGTGCATTTCAGAGATCTGAATACAAAAAACTGTCCTAACAGGACAATAACCTAAACCACAAGGCCAAATCTACACTGGAGGAGCTAACCAAGATGACATTGAATGTTCCTGAGTGGCCTAGTTACAGTTTGGACTTAAATCATCTTGAAAGTCTATGGAAAGACTTGAAAATGGCTTTCTAGCAATGATCAACAACCAACTTGACAGAACAGGAAGGATTTAAAAAAGAATAATGAATATTCACATGAAGATCTGTCTCCTATTGGATGACATCACGACTTCCCATCAAGCCCTTGAAGGTCTTACTATGACATCACTCACTCCTTCTAGTTTGCAGCAAAAACTATTTTGCTCAAAACATTTATTTGTTTCCCTTTAGTGTGTTTATACTTTACTGTATTTATATATCACTTTCAACAGGAAACGTTTTTTTTTTTTTTTTAATCACTGGAGGACGTCATGAACAATTCCTCCATTTTCTTTTCCACCTTTATTTAACCAGCTGAGAACAAGCTATAATTTACAAATGCAACCTGGCCAAGATAAAGCAAAGCAGTGCGACAAAAACAACAGAGTTGGGATAAACAAAAGGACAATAACACAATAGAAACATCTATATACAGTGTGTGCAAATGGAGTACAGAGGCAATAAAGGCAATAAGGCAATAAATAGGCCGTAGTAGCAAAGTAATTACAATTTAGCAAATTAACACTGGAGTGATAGATGTGCAGATGATGATGTGCAAGTAGAATATATGTGACTGTAACATATATAACATATATAATATATAAATACTGGTGTGAGCAAAAAAAGTAAATAAAAACATGGGGATGAGGTAAGCATTGGATGGGCTACTTACAGATGGGCTGTGTACAGCTGCAGCGATCGGTAAGCTGCTCAGATAGTTGATTCTTAAAGCTAGTGAGGGAGATATAAGTCTCCAACTTCAGCGATTTTTGCGATTCGTTCCAGTCATTGGCAGCAGAGAACTGGAAGGAAAGGCGGCCAAAGTAGCTGTTGGCTTTGGGGATGACCAGTGAAATATACTTCCTGGAGCATACTTCTCTGCTGCCAATGACTGGAACGAATTGTAAAAATCTCTGAAACTGGAAACACTTATCTCCCCCACTAGCTTTAAGCACCAGCTGTCAGAGGAGCTCACAGATTACAGCACCTGTACATAGCCCATCTTTAATTTAGCCCAAACAACTACCTCTTCCCCTACTGTATTTATTTATTTTGCTCCTTTGCACCCCTTTATTTCTATTTCTACTTTGCACATTCTTCCACTGCAAATCTACCATTCCAGTGTTTTACTTGCTATATTGTATTTACTTTGCCACCATGGCCTTTTTTTGCATTTACCTCATTTGCTCACATTGTATATAGACTTATTTTTCTACTGTATAATTGACTGCATGTTTGTTACACTCCATGTGTAACTCTGTGTTGTCTGTGTCGCACTGCTTTGCTTTATCTTGGCCAGGTCGCAATTGTAAATGAGAACTTGTTCTCAACTTGCCTACCTGGTTAAATAAAGGTGAAATAAATAAATTAAATAGATCAGCAACGGTGGCTTGCAAACAGTGGATAGTAAGTAGCCTACCTTTGGAATAACTATGTATAGTTATAACTGTAGTATCCAGTATAACTGTAGTATCCTGTATAACTATGTATAGTTATAACTGTAGTATCCTGTATAACTGTAGTATCCTATATAACTATGTATAGTTATAACTGTAGTATCCTGTATAGCTGTAGTATCCTGTATAGCTGTAGTATCCTGTATAACTGTAGTATCCTGTATAACTGTAGTATCCTGTATAATTATGTATAGTTATAACTGTAGTATCCTGTATAACTGTAGTATCCAGTATAACTGTAGTATCCTGTATAATTATGTATAGTTATAACTTTAGTATCCTGTATAACTATGTATAGTTATAACTGTAGTATCCTGTATAACTGTAGTATCCTGTATAACTATGTATAGTTATAACTGTAGTATCCTGTATAACTGTAGTATCCTGTATAACTGTGTATAGTTATAACTGTAGTATCCTGTATAGCTATGTATAGTTATAACTGTAGTATCCTGTATAACTGTAGTATCCTGTATACCTGTAGTATCCTGTATAACTATGTATAGTTATAACTGTAGTATCCTGTATAACTGTGTATAGTTATAACTGTAGTATCCTGTATAACTGTGTATAGTTATAACTGTAGTATCCTGTATAACTGTAGTATCCTGTATAAATGTAGTATCCTGTATAACTGTAGTATCCAGTATAACTGTAGTATCCAGTATAACTATGTATAGTTATAACTGTAGTATCCTGTATAACTGTAGTATCCTGTATAGCTGTAGTATCCTGTATAACGGTAGTATCCTGTATAACTGTAGTATCCTGTATAACTATGTATAGTTATAACTGTAGTATCCTGTATAACTATGTATAGTTATAACTGTAGTATCCTGTATAACTGTAGTATCCTGTATAATTATGTATAGTTATAACTGTAGTATCCTGTATAACTGTAGTATCCTGTATAACTATGTATAGTTATAACTGTAGTATCCTGTATAACTGTGTATAGTTATAACTGTAGTATCCTGTATAACTGTAGTATCCTGTATAACTGTAGTATCCTGTATACCTGTAGTATCCTGTATAACTATGTATAGTTATTACTGTAGTATCCTGTATAACTGTGTATAGTTATAACTGTAGTATCCTGTATAACTGTAGTATCCTGTATAATTATGTATAGTTATAACTGTAGTATCCTGTATAACTGTAGTATCCTGTATAACTATGTATAGTTATAACTGTAGTATCCTGTATAACTGTGTATAGTTATAACTGTAGTATCCTGTATAACTGTAGTATCCTGTATAACTGTAGTATCCTGTATACCTGTAGTATCCTGTATAACTATGTATAGTTATTACTGTAGTATCCTGTATAACTGTGTATAGTTATAACTGTAGTATCCTGTATAACTATGTATAGTTATAACTGTAGTATCCTGTATAACTGTAGTATCCTGTATACCTGTAGTATCCTGTATAACTATGTATAGTTATTACTGTAGTATCCTGTATAACTGTGTATAGTTATAACTGTAGTATCCTGTATAACTGTGTATAGTTATAACTGTGTATAGTTATAACTGTGTATAGTTATAACTGTAGTATCCTGTATAACTGTAGTATCCTGTATAACTGTAGTATCCTGTATAGCTATGTATAGTTATAACTGTAGTATCCTGTATAACTGTGTATAGTTATAACTGTAGTATCCTGTATAACTGTAGTATCCTGTATAAATGTAGTATCCTGTATAACTATGTATAGTTATAACTGTAGTATCCTGTATAACTGTAGTATCCTGTATAACTGTAGTATCCTGTATAAATGTAGTATCCAGTATAACTGTAGTATCCTGTATAACTGTAGTATCCTGTATAACTATGTATAGTTATAACTGTAGTATCCAGTATAGTCTGGGAGAAGGTGAAACCACTCAGACTTATTTGATGTGATCTAATGTTTTGATCATCTAGTTTTCCTTACAAGCATTCAGTCACCAAAGGGGGTTCGGTCATTCCTTTGTTAATATACTGTCTCATTGACAAAAACATTTTATTATTTACTTACAGTTTGGAGGGTTGGGGGTCTGACATCCAGGATACACATTTTATTATTTATTTACAGTTTGGAGGGTTGAGGGTCTGACATCCAGGATACACATTTTATTATTTATTTACAGTTTGGAGGGATGGGGGTCTGACATCCAGGCGACACATTTTATTATTTATTTACAGTTTGGAGGGTTGGGGGACTGACATCCAGGAGACATTTTATTATTTATTTACAGTTTGGAGGGTTGGGGGTCTGACATCCAGGATACACATTTTAGTTCTAATGGTGCCGTTCTGTTATTCTTTTCAGCTTCTTTTTCCAAGCATCTTACATTACTCTGAGACTAGTTATCCTGGGATCTTACATTACTCTGAGACGAGTTATCCTGGGATCTTACATTACTCTGAGACGAGTTATCCTGGGATCTTACATTACTCTGAGACTAGTTATCCTGGGTTCTTACATTACTCTGAGACTAGTTATCCTGGGATCTTACATTACTCTGAGACTAGTTATCCTGGGATCTTACATTACTCTGAGACTAGTTATCCTGGGATCTTACATTACTCTGAGACTAGTTATCCTGGGATCTTACATTACTCTGAGACTAGTTATCCTGGGGAATAGTTTCAATACATTTGAAAAAAACCTAAACATGTTTTTGCTTTGGCATTATGGGGTATTGTGATACATTTTAGAATAAAGGGATGCACCGAGATTACATTTTTGGCCAATACCGATATCCAATATTTTCCTTGCCCCAAAAAACGATACCGATAACCGATATTTAAAATTTTAGCGGCCTTTTAAGCATTCTAGTACAGTTAAAAAGTTAAACACACACGGACGCAGCGGTCTAAGCCACTGCATCTCAGTGCAAGAGGTGTCACTACAGTCCCTGGTTCGAATCCAGGCTGTATCACATCCGGCCGTGATTGGGAGTCAAACAGTAGTTGTCTGTTATTGGTGTAGAGAGGACGACAAAGGAGAGGGATCCCACATGTGGATAGGAAGATACAAATTATCATTATTACTGGAAAATATTCATTTAAAATCCAGGAAATGTACAACTTTAGCTCTCTAGGTCAAGCCAGTAGGCTACAGTAGGTTGTAACGCTCTAGGTCATGCCAGTAGGCTACAGTAGGTTGTAACGCTCTAGGTCATGCCAGTAGGCTACAGTAGGTTGTAACTCTCTAGGTCATGCCAGTAGGTTACAGTAGGTTGTATCTCTCTAGGTCATGCCAGTAGGCTACAGTAGGTTGTAACGCTCTAGGTCATGCCAGTAGGTTACAGTAGGTTGTAACTCTCTAGGTCATGCCAGTCGGTTACAGTAGGTTGTAACTCTCTAGGTCATGCCAGTAGGTTACAGTAGGTTGTAACTCTCTAGGTCATGCCAGTAGGTTACAGTAGATTGTATCTCTCTAGGTCATGCCAGTAGGTTACAGTAGGTTGTATCTCTCTAGGTCATGCCAGTAGGTTACAGTAGGTTGTAACTCTCTAGGTCATGCCAGTAGGTTACAGTAGGTTGTAACTCTCTAGGTCATGCCAGTAGGCTACAGTAGGTTGTATCTCTCTAGGTCATGCCAGTAGGCTACAGTAGGTTGTATCTCTCTAGGTCATGCCAATAGGTTACAGTAGGTTGTAACTCTCTCTGTCATGCCAGTAGGTTACAGTAGGTTGTAAGTCTCTAGGTCATGCCAGTAGGCTACAGTAGGTTGTAACTCTCTAGGGCATGCCAGTCGGTTACAGTAGGTTGTATCTCTCTAGGTCCTGCCAGTAGATTACAGTAGGTTGTATCTCTCTAGGTCCTGCCAGTAGGTTACAGTAGATTGTATCTCTCTAGGTCATGCCAGTAGGTTACAGTAGGTTGTATCTCTCTAGGTCATGCCAGTAGGTTACAGTAGGTTGTAACTCTCTAGGTCATGCCAGTAGGTTACAGTAGGTTGTAACTCTCTAGGTCATGCCAGTAGGCTACAGTAGGTTGTATCTCTCTAGGTCATGCCAGTAGGCTACAGTAGGTTGTATCTCTCTAGGTCATGCCAGTAGGTTACAGTAGGTTGTAACTCTCTCGGTCATGCCAGTAGGTTACAGTAGGTTGTATCTCTCTAGGTCCTGCCAGTAGGTTACAGTAGGTTGTATCTCTCTAGGTCATGCCAGTAGGCTACAGTAGGTTGTATCTCTCTAGGTCATGCCAGTAGGCTACAGTAGGTTGTATCTCTCTAGGTCATGCCAGTAGGTTACAGTAGGTTGTATCTCTCTAGGTCATGCCAGTATGTTACAGTAGGTTGTATCTCTCTAGGTCAAGCCAGTAGTCTACAGTAGGTTGTATCTCTCTAGGTCATGCCAGTAGGTTACAGTAGGTTGTAACTCTCTAGGTCATGCCAGTAGGTTACAGTAGGTTGTAACTCTCTAGGTCATGCCAGTAGGTTACAGTAGGTTGTATCCAAGTAGAAACAATTATCAACGCAACGTGGAAAGTGTCTAATTTGGTCAACAACGAAATTAATGGCTTATTTGCTACATGAGGTTTACTTGATCCAACAGAAGTTTCGTAATGCTTAAGTTATGTGGACACGTGACATATCGACAACTTTGATAAAAACACTATAGGAGTTGTCTCCAGATCGCTATGCAAATTCATGCTAGTAGCTTAGCATCTCTCTCCATTGAATACAGGCGGTGCATATTCATGCTAGTAGCTTAGCATCTCTCTCCATTGAATACAGGCGGTGCATATTCATGCTAGTAGCTTAGCATCTCTCTCCATAGAATACAGGCGGTGCATATTCATGCTAATAGCTTAGCATCTCTCTCCATTGAATACAGGTGGTGCATATTCATGCTAGTAGCTTAGCATCTCTCTCCATTGAATACAGTCGGTTGACGACAACAACCCTCATAGAATATAAACAATAGATTACAATAATAAGATGTATCCACCAATCCAAAGAAAGGGTAGGCGGAGCTAGACAACCCGCAGTGCCGCTTTGTGGACAACGACTCCCCTTGTTAGGGCGGAGAGACATCTTGTCAGTACATCCATAATCTTTGGTATAGCCAACCCAACTCTCACATGGCACTATTGGGGGGCACGGTGTGTCGTAAAACATCACTACATGAAAAACACTACATGCAGTGCCCCCCAGTGTGCGGTCAGCAGATAGACCCTTCTCAAATATATATGTTAAGTCACTTTTTGGAAACGGAACAGAGAAGACAAGGGGTAGCTTGCTCTCTACGTCGTCTGATTCTAGACATATCAGTCATCATCCTGGGCCCTCCGTTGAAGAGGTATTGACGAGCCAACTCCGAATATCCAAAGTTAAAAACACATTTAAGGTGGTACTTACTGGTGTTAATCAGATCTCCTATCTCCACCTCTTTATCTTTCAATGTGACAGTAATCTCTCCTTCCTTCTTCACTCCAAAAACTACATCATCCTCCTTATCTTCCTCTTCTTTCACTGAAACGTCTTTCTCTTCTTCTTTCACTGTAACAGCCTCAAACTCTACTTCTTGTTTTACTGTGACATCCTCTTCTTCCTCCTCCTCTTTCACGACAATGTTCAGCCCCGGAGCTTCTTTCTCCGTCCAGCAGACCTCCTCTTCTTTAGCAGGAGGAGAGA
Organism: Salvelinus alpinus; assembly: GCF_045679555.1. NCBI lineage: Eukaryota > Metazoa > Chordata > Actinopteri > Salmoniformes > Salmonidae > Salvelinus > Salvelinus alpinus. The sequence continues at coordinate 114,276,166 of NC_092087.1, read as the reverse complement.
AGTTTAGGGAGCTCATGGTCGGGGATGTTAGCTAGCTAGCTATCATTAGCGACTAGGCTAGTGCTAACTTAACCAGCCAGCTACTATAGCTGACTAATACAAAATAACGTAATATTAAATTAAATAGGTTAACAAGTAGATACGACAGAAGTGTGTCGAAAACACAGTAACTAATATACACCGAAAGCGTATAAATAGCTTGAATCTTTCGGCTATGTTGGCTAGCAAGCTACCGAGGTGGGTGACGAGCTGTTTATGAAGAACCGTCCACTAGATTATACGTCACGCTGGCAGCATCGCCTGAAAGACGCACATCGCCGTCTGCTGACTGGAGGGGAAACGCAGTTGAGGATCATATTTTATTTTCAGACAAAGATTATTTTAAATGGTTGAATTAAATAATACTATTATATTGACACATACAAAGACAATAAAGTCTTGATTGATTAGGGTGAATAAAACATGTTTACTACATCACATTTAAGCACATTTAAGGCAGTTACATTAAGTCAAACTAAATCTAAATAAGTAGCTAGCTACTGTAGGTCTATACTACTCCTACATGGTGTAACAATACATCATGTAGATGTATATAATGAACAGACTAGGTCTATACTGCTCCTACATGGTGTAACAATACATCATGTAGATGTATATAATGAACAGACTAGGTCTATACTGCTCCTACATGGTGTAACAATACATCATGTAGATGTATATAATGAACAGACTAGGTCCATACTGCTCCTACATGGTGTAACAATACATCATGTAGATGTATATAATGAACAGACTAGGTCTATACTGCTCCTACATGGTGTAACAATACATTCTGTAGATGTATATAATGAACAGACTAGTTCTATACTGCTCCTATATGGTGTAACAATACATCATGTAGATGTATATAATGAACAGACTAGGTCTATACTGCTCCTACATGGTGTAACAATACATCCTGTAGATGTATATAATGAACAGACTAGGTCTATACTGCTCCTATATGGTGTAACAATACATCATGTAGATGTATATAATGAACAGACTAGGTCTATACTGCTCCTACATGGTGTAACAATACATCATGTAGATGTATATAATGAACAGACTAGGTCCATACTGCTCCTACATGGTGTAACAATACATCATGTAGATGTATATAATGAACAGACTAGGTCTATACTGCTCCTACATGGTGTAACAATACATCATATAGATGTATATAATTAACAGACTAGGTCTATACTGCTCCTACATGGTGTAACAATACATCATGTAGATGTACACTACCGTTCAAAAGCTTGGGGTCACTTAGAAATGTCCTTGTTTTTTAAAGAAAACAAATTTTTTGTCCATTAAAATAACATAACATTTATCAGAAATACAGTGTAGACATTGTTAATGTAGTAAAAAACATTTAAAAATACAAAAAACATAAAAAATGCACCTTTATTTAACCAGGTGACCATGATGTCATAATGATAGTTTAACCAGGTGGCCATGATGTCATAATGATAGTTTAACCAGGTAGGCTAGTTGAGAACAAGTTCTCATTTACAACTGCGACCTGCCAAGATAAAGCAAAGCAGTGTGACACAAACAACAACTTGTTCTTTAACAAAACTTTTGTAAACAGTGTTGTTGCATAACAATCAGGCAGGAGAACAACAATAATCATCACCCTCCTGACCAATCTTCCCTCCCCTTAACATTGGGTTTGATTCAGACCCTGCCAGTGTACCAGGTGGACATTGGGTTTGATTCAGACCCTGTCAGTGTGCCAGGTGGACATTGGGTTTGATTCAGACCCTGTCAGTGTGCCAGGTGGACATTGGGTTTGATTCAGACCCTGTCGGTGTGCCAGGTGGACATTGGGTTTGATTCAGACCCTGTCGGTGTACCAGGTGGACATTGGGTTTGATTCAGACCCTGTCAGTGTACCAGGTGGACATTGGGTTTGATTCAGACCCTGTCAGTGTGCCAGGTGGACATTGGGTTTGATTCAGACCCTGTCAGTGTGCCAGGTGGACATTGGGTTTGATTCAGACCCTGTCAGTGTGCCAGGTGGTCATTGGGTTTGATTCAGACCCTGCCAGTGTACCAGGTGGACATTGGGTTTGATTCAGACCCTGTCAGTGTACCAGGTGGACATTGGGTTTGATTCAGACCCTGCCAGTGTACCAGGTGGACATTGGGTTTGATTCAGACCCTGCCAGTGTACCAGAGATGTAACTTATAACCACAGAACCACCCCAGACCTTTCATGCCTGACTAAAAACACCTAAGTATTAGATTTACTGCCCTGGTCTAGTATGTCACAGCCTCAGACACCATTCACAATGCTGGCTGAGGTACCAGTAAAACATGACATATTATTTCCTAACCATTCACAATGCTGGCTGAGGTACGAGTAAAACATGACATATTATTTCCTAACCATTCACAATGCTGGCTGAGGTACGAGTAAAACATGACATATTATTTCCTAACCATTCACAATGCTGGCTGAGGTACGAGTAAAACATGACATATTATTTCCTAACCATTCACAATGCTGGCTGAGGTACCAGTAAAACATGACATATTATTTCCTAACCATTCACAATGCTGGCTGAGGTACCAGTAAAACATGACATATTATTTCCTAACCATTCACAATGCTGGCTGAGGTACGAGTAAAACATGACATATTATTTCCTAACCATTCACAATGCTGGCTGAGGTACGAGTAAAACATGACATATTATTTCCTAACCATTCACAATGCTGGCTGAGGTACGAGTAAAACATGACATATTATTTCCTAACCATTCACAATGCTGGCTGAGGTACCAGTAAAACATGACATATTATTTCCTAACCATTCACAATGCTGGCTGAGGTACGAGTAAAACATGACATATTATTTCCTAACCATTCACAATGCTGGCTGAGGTACGAGTAAAACATGACATATTATTTCCTAACCATTCACAATGCTGGCTGAGGTACCAGTAAAACATGACATATTATTTCCTAACCATTCACAATGCTGGCTGAGGTACGAGTAAAACATGACATATTATTTCCTAACCATTCACAATGCTGGCTGAGGTACGAGTAAAACATGACATATTATTTCCTAACCATTCACAATGCTGGCTGAGGTACCAGTAAAACATGACATATTATTTCCTAACCATTCACAATGCTGGCTGAGGTACGAGTAAAACATGACATATTATTTCCTAACCATTCACAATGCTGGCTGAGGTACGAGTAAAACATGACATATTATTTCCTAACCATTCACAATGCTGGCTGAGGTACCAGTAAAACATGACATATTATTTCCTAACCATTCACAATGCTGGCTGAGGTACCAGTAAAACATGACATATTATTTCCTAACCATTCACAATGCTGGCTGAGGTACGAGTAAAACATGACATATTATTTCCTAACCATTCACAATGCTGGCTGAGGTACCAGTAAAACATGACATATTATTTCCTAACCATTCACAATGCTGGCTGAGGTACGAGTAAAACATGACATATTATTTCCTAACCATTCACAATGCTGGCTGAGGTACGAGTAAAACATGACATATTATTTCCTAACCATTCACAATGCTGGCTGAGGTACCAGTAAAACATGACATATTATTTCCTAACCATTCACAATGCTGGCTGAGGTACCAGTAAAACATGACATATTATTTCCTAACCATTCACAATGCTGGCTGAGGTACGAGTAAAACATGACATATTATTTCCTAACCATTCACAATGCTGGCTGAGGTACCAGTAAAACATGACATATTATTTCCTAACCATTCACAATGCTGGCTGAGGTACCAGTAAAACATGACATATTATTTCCTAACCATTCACAATGCTGGCTGAGGTACCAGTAAAACATGACATATTATTTCCTAACCATTCACAATGCTGGCTGAGGTACGAGTAAAACATGACATATTATTTCCTAACCATTCACAATGCTGGCTGAGGTACGAGTTAAACATGACATATTATTTCCTAACCATTCACAATGCTGGCTGAGGTACCAGTAAAACATGACATATTATTTCCTAACCATTCACAATGCTGGCTGAGGTACCAGTAAAACATGACATATTATTTCCTAACCATTCACAATGCTGGCTGAGGTACCAGTAAAACATGACATATTATTTCCTAACCATTCACAATGCTGGCTGAGGTACCAGTAAAACATGACATATTATTTCCTAACCATTCACAATGCTGGCTGAGGTACGAGTAAAACATGACATATTATTTCCTAACCATTCACAATGCTGGCTGAGGTACCAGTAAAACATGACATATTATTTCCTAACCATTCACAATGCTGGCTGAGGTACGAGTAAAACATGACATATTATTTCCTAACCATTCACAATGCTGGCTGAGGTACCAGTAAAACATGACATATTATTTCCTAACCATTCACAATGCTGGCTGAGGTACCAGTAAAACATGACATATTATTTCCTAATTGTAAAAAATGGCTTTAGTTCAGTGGGCTTTTCCCTTGTTTAGGAAAGCAGGAAGTGTCGTGAGTAACAGAACTGCCTGATATGTGGGGGAAGGGAAGCTGCTCACTGATTGGCTGTAGTGACAAGGGTCCCTCCAAAAATCTATCACTAATACATGTCAAATTCTCCCCCAATTCTCCCACTGATAGTCCAAGCCTCCACAGACCCTGTCTTGTATTGACAAACAGAACAAATCATTTGACATTCAAATATGTCATTTAAACAGCTCAATTCAATCCAGCTGGGCCTTTCTAACACAGACAGTTGTTCCTGCTGTAGATGTTATGCCTTTGTACAGATCTAGGATCAGTTCGTTTTATATGTTCTCTAACACAGACAGTTGTTCCTGCTGTAGATGTTATGCCTTTGTACAGATCTAGGATCAGTTCGTTTTATATGTTCTCTAACACAGACAGTTGTTCCTGCTGTAGATGTTATGCCTTTGTACAGATCTAGGATCAGTTCGTTTTATATGTTCTCTAACACAGACAGTTGTTCCTGCTGTAGATGTTATGCCTTTGTACAGATCTAGGATCAGTTCGTTTTATATGTTCTCTAACACAGACAGTTGTTCCTGCTGTAGATGTTATGCCTTTGTACAGATCTAGGATCAGTTCGTTTTATATGTTCTCTAACACAGACAGTTATTCCTGCTGTAGATGTTATGCCTTTGTACAGATTTAGGATCAGTTCTTCTCCACAATGCATGTACAGTACCGGTCAAGTGTTTGGACACACCTACAAATTCAATGTTTTTTCTTTATTTGAACTATTGTCTACATTGTTGATAACACAACTATGAAATAACTCATATGGAATCATGTAGTAACCAAAAAAAGTGTTAAACAAATCAAAATATATTCTATAGTTTATATTCTCCAAGTTTATTATTTTAAAAGGCTAATTGATCAAAATGGCCAGAAACAAATAATTTTCTTCAGAAAATCGTTAGTCTATTCTATTTCTGAGAAATGAAGGCTATTCCATGCGAGAAATTGCCAAGAAACTGAAGATCTCGTACAACGCTGTGTACTACTCCCTTCACAGAACAGCGCAAACTGGCTCTAACCAGAATATAAGGAGGCCCCAGTGCATAACTGAGCAAACGGACAAGTACATTAGTGTCTAATTTGAGAAACAGACGCCTCGCAAGTTTTCAACTGGCAGTTTTATCAAATAGTACCCGCAAAACACCAGTCTCAACGTCAACAGTGAAGAGGCGACTCCGGGATGTTGGCCTTCTAGGCAGAGTCCCTCTGTCCAGTATCTGTGTTCCCATCTAGGCAGAGTTGCAAAGAAAAAGCCATATCTCAGACCGTTTAAAATAAAAGATTAAGATGGGCAAAATAACACAGACATTGGGCAGAGGAAGATTGGAAAAAAGTGTTATGGACAGACTAATCTAAGTTTGAGGTATTCGGATCACAAACAAGAACATTCGTGAGATCCATAAAAAATGAAAAGATGCTGGAGGAGTGCTTGATGCCTTCTGTCTGGCAATGTGGTGGTCTGGGGGTGCTTTGGTGGTAGTGAAGATTTATACAGGGTAAAAGGGATCTTGAAGAAGGAAGGCTATCACTCCATTTTGTAACGCCATGCCATACCATGTGGACGGTGTTTAATTGGAGCAAATTTTCTCCTACAACATGTTAAAGGTTGCGTCAATCAAATCTGGTATCAGGATATAATGTGATTCAGAGTCACTGATTATACTATAATTATCTTTATTTAACACAAGTGATAAATGGTAAATGCAATTTTCGTATATACGGGTTCACTGTATCACCACGCAGGGTAAAGCAGAGAACTGACTGAAATAGTACAGACATCTTCTTTTATACTGTTCCAGAGTTAGTTCCAACTTTAGAGTTGGCCTGTCACAGTAGAGGCTTAGCGTGGTTTTAAACTTGCTAGCCTATCGGTGGTGTCCAGTCACAGCACTCAGGATTGAAATGTCCGGAATGGTTCTTGTGAAGATTGAGCTGATTTGTTGGTTTCTACTCATTCCTCCATTCCTGTTTTCTTGTTATGCAGCATTTTCCCTACACATTCCTCAGTTCCTGTTTTCTTGTTATTCAGCATTTTTCCATCTTGTCTCAACCTTGTGGTTTACACAGTCGACACCCTAGATTAACAACATATATTTATGTTAAAAGAGAACAAAACCATCCTTTACAAACAGGACAATGACCCAAAGCACAGCTCCAAACTATGGAAGAACTATTTAGGGAAGAAGCAGTCAGCTGGTATTCTGTCTATAATGGAGTGGTCAGCAGTCACCGGATCTCAACCCTATTGAGCTGTTGTGAGAGCAGCTTGACCGTATGGTACGTAAGAAGTGCCCATCAAGCCAATCCAACTTGTGGGAGGTGCTTCAGGAAGCATGGGGTGAAATCAGATTACCTCAACAAATTGACAACTAGAATGCCAAAGGTCTGTAATTGCTGCAAATGGAGGATTCTTTGACGAAAGCAAAGTTTGAAGGACACAATTATTATTCCAATTCTAAATCATTGTTTATAACCTTGTCAACGTCTTGACTATATTTCATATTCATTATGCAACTCATTTCATGTATGTTTTCATGGAATACAAGGACATTTTTTAATTGAACCCAAACTTTTGAACGGTAATGTAGGTTCAACAGGTTTGAGCAACACAGAATGTAGAACAGTCACATTATTATAGATGACGTCCCACACGCCCTAGCGCGTCATCTACTAAACCACTGGCCGTGTCCGAGAGCATGAAATCCATGCTGAATTGTGGGTAAATAGTCACTGGCTGACTGATTTATAAATAATAATGAGTAGTTATTTATGATGTAAGGTGATTTGTAGATCAGTCAGTCGCCTGCAATGTCGAACAAGCCCAATACCAAACCAATCAGGTGGTTGTTCGATGAAACGATGCTTCAGACGTCATTGATGACATGCTGCTGATAAAGTGATACAGGCATCAGCACACTGCTTTGAAGTTTACTGCTTTCAAGGCCTCGTACCTCCGGTATCAAACATAACATCCATATCGAAAAGTTGACAAAACAAAATGGAGCAAGCAGGTGTGATTTTCTCTTTTGTTTTGAGCCCATGGCAAGAAGTCACCAGAGCCTACCGTGCTAACGGGTTCCCACTTGATAACACAACCACACAGTACATGGAAAGCATGAGGTGTGGCTAACGTTAGCAAGCTTGAGCTAGCCACCGAGCTACAAACTCTGTGCTACCGAGTAGATCCGCCATATGACTTTGAGAAATAGTTCATTGTGGTTAGTTTAGAGGATTTCCGTACATAAGTAAAAAAAAATATGTAATAACGCAAAAACATAACTGTTTGTACTTATAGGGAACCAGATCGTGAACACAACTAAGTTACTACGTTTTTAACCACACTGTGTTGTTACAATGGTGAGTATAAACTCATGCTTCCTACACTTTTTGTCAACTGCGTTCAACAGTCAACAGATGGCGGTCTGCGACTTAAAGGCAATGCTGATGGTGTGACGTCTAATCTAGTGGACGGAACGCTTCTTTCAACAGCAGCAACAGTTAGTCCGCCACCTCGGTAGCTTGCTAGACAAAATAGACGAGCCAACAAAGCTCTTTAGACGCTTTCGTGTATATTAGCCACTGTGTTTAAAACCCTCTTCTATCGTCTAGTTAGTTATCCGATTTAATTTCATATTTACGGTGTTGTTATTAGTCAGCTAGCGGGCTGGTTAAGTTAGCATTAGCCTAGCTAGCTAACATCTCCGACCATGAGGTCACTAAGCTACTCTCCTGCTAAAGGAGAGGAGGATATCACAGTAAAACAAGAAGTAGAGGGTGAGGCCGTTACTGTGAAAGAAGAAGAGAAGGACGTTGCAGTTAAAGAAGAAAAAGATGCCTTCAGAGTGAAAGAGGAGGAGGATGTTACAGTAAAAGGAGAGGAGGAAGAGATAGAGGGTCTGTGGCTGAAAGAGGAGGGAGAGAAGGATGTTACAATACAAAAACAAGTAGAGGGTGAGGCTGTTACTGTTATGCTGGTGAATGAGGACCCAAAAGCGACGTAATAGAAACAGAGTCTTTATTCCAGTCTTAAACAAACAATGATTCTCCTGGATATTATCAAAGGTAAATCCAAAACAGGAAACTGAAATCCTCTCGTCAGTAGAGAGGAGCGATTGGAGACGCGACCACAGACTGCAGGTCGCTTCAGGAAGGCACAGGCCGTAGCTGACATAGACACCTGCTCACACGCAGCATCTGAAGAAGGCAAAAACACGACAGGGCGGAACAAGGACACAGAACAGCAAACATCAAACAAGAATCCGACAAGGACAGAAGCGGAAAACAGAGGGAGAAATAGGGACTCTAATCAGAGGGCAAAATAGGGGACAGGTGTGAAAGAGTAAATGAGGTCGTTAGGAGAATGAGAAACAGCTGGGAGCAGGAACGGAACGATAGAGAGAGAGAGCGGGAGAGGGAGAGAGGGAGGAGGAGAGAGAGGGATAGAAAGAGGGAAAGAACCTAATAAGACCAGCAGAGGGAAGCACAGGGACAAGACATGATGATCAAAGACAAAACATGACAGTTACAGTGAAAGAAAAGAGAAAGACGTTTCAGTTAAAGAAGAGGAACAAGTAAAAGGAGAGGAGGATGCAGTTTATGGAGTGAAAGAGGAGGAAGGAGAGATGACTGTTACATCGAAAAAGAAGGAAGAGGAGGAAACTGGATATCTGGGCCCGGTTTCCCAAACGCATCTTAATGCATCCAATGGTTCTACGGATGAACTTAGCCATAAGATGGTTTTGAGAAACTGTTCCCCGATTAACACTAGTAAGTACTGTCTTAAATACAGAGGCACAAACTCTGCGGTTGTTGAACTGATGTGTGGTGTTAAAGCGGAAATCTGCAATTGCTACATCCATATTGTGACTTTTAAATGTTTTATATATAGCCATTGATTGTTGAAGAATATAACACATGCTTCATGAGCTTAGTTCAACTGTTGTACCCCATCAGAACCCCAAATAAGCTTTTTTTACTCCAATGTTTAGAAACAAAACTGTGTTGTTGTATGTGTCGAACTGCTTTTCTTTATCTTGGCCAGGTCGCAATTGTAAATGAGAACGTGTTCTCAATTTGCCTACCTGGTTAAATAAAAAAACACTGTATAGCCTCAACATGGTTAAAACTATAATGTTGATATCATGGATGGTCAGTCCTTGCATCCATAGGTCTGTCTATGAATTTGAGAGTAGTTAAATGTATCTTGATTGATGTGTTTTTTTTAAAAGGACAACCTAGTATTTAAACAGCAACAAAATGTCTGCCCAGATACTTGGTTTGGTGAACAGCTGAGGGATGGGGGCTGGAGAAATGTAACCACTCTCAAATTCATAGAGAAAGCTATTGTAGCAACCGTAACTCAACACCTAGGGACCTCGTCAAGAAGTTCAGACATCTTGGTGTAACAGTTATAAGGTGATGGTTTGACAGTCGCTGGACCCAGGTTTGAGTCCAGCTCAGGGCTACCCCCTGAATTCACTACACTATGAATACAAGGACTGGCCATCCATGAGGTCAAAATTATAGTTTAACCAGGTTTCTAGGATATATAGTATATTCTAGAATTCATCCATGATGTCATAATGATAGTTTAACCAGGTTTCTAGGATATATAGTATATTCTAGAATTCATCCATGATGTCATAATGACAGTTTAACCTGGTTTCTAGGCTATATAGTATATTCTAGAATTGCCAGTGAAGATTTCCTGTGGGGGTAAAATTGTTATTTGCCCTACGTCCTATGGGACTCCCAATCATGGTCGGTTGTGATACAGCCTGGATTTGATCCAGGGTGTGTGTAGTGGCGCCTCAAGCCCTGAGATGCAGTGTCCTCTGCGCCACCTGGGAGCTCCAAAATCATGTTCTAGTGCTGTCCCCAACTAAAAAACATCTTGGTCAACCAAGAGGCATCTGTTCTTTCTACCAAACACCCCATGGTTTTATAAAATCAAATATACGTACTGAACTTGTCTGATGCTTTAACCTGTCTGGCACCAGTGGGACGGTAGTGTCTCACTTCGACAACAGCAAGTGAAATTGCAGGGCGCCAAATTCAAAACAACAGAAATCCCATAACTAAAATTCCTCAAACATACAAGTATTATACACCATTTTAAAGATAAACTTCTTGTAAATCCAACCACAGTGTCCGATTTCAAAAACGCTTTACGGCGAAAGCACACCATCTGATTATGTTAGGTCAGCGCCTAGCCACAGAGAATCATTTTCCAATCAAGGAGAGGTGTCACAAAAGTCAGAAATAGCATAAAAATTATTCACTTACCTTTGATGATCTTCATCAAAGCACTCACAGGACATCATGTTACAAAATAAATGTTCGATAAAGTTAATCTTTATGTCCATAAACCTTAAAATTGCCGCGTTATGTACAGAAATCCTTGTCTCAAACAAACATCCGGTGAAATTTCAGAGAGCCACATCAAATTACAGAAATACTCATCATAAACATCGATGAAAAATACAAGTTTTATACATAGGATTAAAGATAAACGTTTTGTTAATCCAGCCGCTGTGTCAGATTTCAAAAAGGCTTTACGACGAAAGCACACCATGCGATTATGTTAGGTCAGCGCCTAGCCACAGAAAACCATACAGCCATTTTCCAACCAAGGAGAGTTGTCACAAAAGTCAGAAATAGAGTTAAAATGAATTACTTACCTTTGATGATCTTCATCTGGTGGCACTCCCAGGTCCTCATGTTAGACAATAAATGTTTGTTTTGTTCTATAATAAATAATCAATAATATTTCAACCGGACTAAAGCTTCTTCAATTGAAAAGGTAAACAAGAAATGCGCGCTCACAATCACGCTCAGTACTCATGGCTGGAAATTTCAACTGGCGTCTCATTGAAAGTGCTGTATCTCCCTAATCTTTCAGAGTAAAAGCCTGAAACATTGCCTGAAGACTGGCCACATGTCGAAGAAGCCTTAGAGATCTTGAACTGGGTCCTAAGTCTTTGTATGGTGGATAGGCTTTCAATGGAAAAACAGCCTTTCAAAATAATAGTACTTCCTGGTTGGATTTTTCTCAGGTTTTCGCCTGCCATATCAGTTCTGTTATACTCACAGACATTATTTTAACAGTTTTGGAAACCTTAGAATGTTTTCTATCAAAATCTACTAATGATATGCATATCCTAGCTTCTTGGCCTAAGTAGCAGGCAGTTTAATTTGCGTCCCTTTCAGTTGCTAGTCCAACACTCTAACCGCTAGGCTACTATGGAGTCATGGTATAATATTCAGCAGCAAAAGCACAGCTTGCTGTAGCATTAAAGTGGACATTAACCTCCAAGCAGTACATTGGACATGGCGCAGAAAGAATGAATTAATGAGGACAGTTTGGATAAAAACAGATCATCAGATGGCTCAGGTGGTCTATAAATGGTTGTTCAGTGTTTGAGAGCCAGGGAATTTAACAGCCAGAAATTCAAAGGAAGAGTGCTGGGATACACTGACAGGTTTTTCATCCAAAATTCCGAATGCTGCTGTTTTAATAGTATGTTGTACCTAGTTTCCCTCCTTCAGGGAACAGTAGTTATAGTCATAACGTTAAGCTTGTCATATGATGAACTTCAACTTAAATAAGGGATCTTGCTGTCGGACAGTTGTTTTGTATTCAGATCTCTGAAATGGTGTTTAACTACGTAACATTTAGTGTCTCCTTATGTTACGCTGGGAAAACAGTTTTCATGGGCACAGAAATCCTAAATCATTTCAGAGTTTGCTAAATTCAAGGGTTCTAACCGAGAGTCACCTTAACTTTATTGACAACACACAAATGGATACTGTCATTAATGCGGTTCTTCAATAATTACACAATTCTTAATACTGTAGCTGTTTTGTTAGTCACATGTTCAACTATCATCAGCTGATCCAGGAAATCATTTTCTAAATGCCAGTCACATGACAAACATCACGACATGCAACAACAACCAAAGTGCTTCTTCATTCATTACTCTGGTAAAGACAGTTATTCCGTGCTCCACGTTGGATCCAAAATACCTAACAAATTGGTGTTTATAATGTTATTGTCTGCTTGATTTACACTAGGGTCTCGTTAGTCTGTTTGGACACAGAGATACTTTGCTCATAATGTGTAGAGAACTGTTCCTTGATGGATAGGCTATTGTACAACACACAGAGCTATTTTCCTATATTTGTTGTTAGGTGAAGTTATGGGTCCTACAGTAGGTCTATGTTGTTGTTATGGGTCCTACAGTAGGTCTATGTTGTTGTTAGGTGAAGTTATGGGTCCTACAGTAGGTCTATGTTATTGTTAGGTGAAGTTATGGGTCCTACAGTAGGTCTATGATGTTGTTAGGTGAAGTTATGGGTCCTACAGTAGGTCTGTGTTGTTGTTATGGGTCCTACAGTAGGTCTATGTTGTTATGGGTCCTAGGGTACACTATGTATGTCATGCAATAACAACCAAAGTGCTTCTTCGTTCATTACAGGTATATTTGTTGTTAGGTGAAGTTATGGGCCAATTTGGCAAACGGTGTACAAACCCTCATTGTCAGGCTGATGGAAAAGTTAGACAAAGAGCATTTTACTGGTTGAAGGGTTTTTTAAGTACAAAGCGGTTGATTTGTGATGATCACACAAACATATTATAAGCAGGACATTCAAACGAGCCTTACAATTATAATCCAAAGTAGTGTGAAATGCACTCGTAAGCAACCTGGACATGGTGGTTACTCCCCTGAGTTTTCCCCCTTTCACATTCAGAATACATTGTGAAAAACTCAAATCTTTGCTCACCATTTTTGCTCCTGGCAGATATACTACGTCCATAACTAGTGGTTTCCTCATTAGCATATATACTACATCCATAACTAGTGGTTTCCTCATTACCAGATATACTACATCCATAACTAGTGGTTTCCTCATTACCAGATATACTACATCCATAACTAGTGGTTTCCTCATTACCAGATATACTATATCCATAACTAGTGGTTTCCTCATTACCAGATATACTACATCCATAACTAGTGGTTTCCTCATTACCAGATATACTACATCCATAACTAGCGGTTTCCTCATTACCAGATATACCAGGTCCATAACTAGTGGTTTCCTCATTACCAGATATACTACATCCATATCTAGTGGTTTCCTCATTAGCAGGGAGGTGTTTCTGCAATCAAATTGCCCTCGTGCTGCAATTTTAGCAAACACAGAAAGGGGGCTTTTTTGGAGATCAAAGGTCGTCTGCCACACGGCTTAGAGTTTGACTGTCTTAAGACAATTGTAAAATAATTTAACAGACCTCTGGGCATCAACTTTTACCTCAAATAAACAGTGGATTTCTGCTGTTGTGGGCCTTTAACCGTCTGACTTTGTTGTTCATACAGGAGAGAGACGGGACTATCGTGGATCCTCTGGGGAGTCTCAACTACATCATGACGCTGACGAGGCAGAGAAGAGTCTCTCCCCATTAGAACACCTCAAGAAACACCCGCAGAGACCCACAGGGAAGAAATCTCACCACTGCTCTGACTGTGGGAAGAGATTCACCTCCTCATCAGGCATTAAAATTCATCAGAGAATCCACACAAGAGAGAAATCATATGGCTGTGCTCAATGTGGGAAGAGTTTTGTTAAATCTAGCCATCTGACTGCACACCAGCGAATACACACAGGAGAGAAATATTTTAGCTGTGGTCAATGTGGGAAGAGTTTTAGTCAATCTGGAGATCTGACAGTGCACCAGAAAATACACACAGGAGAGAAACCTTATAGCTGTGATCAATGTGGGAAGAGTTTTGTTCGATCTGGCCATCTGACAGTGCACCAGAGAATACACACAGGAGAGAAGCCGTGCTGTGATCAATGTGGGAAGAGTTTTTCTACTTCTAGCTATCTAACTATACACCAGAGAACACACACAGGAGAGAACCCTTATAGCTGTGGTCAATGTGGGAAGAGTTTTAGTCAATCTGGAGATCTGACAGTGCACCAGAGAATACACACAGGAGAGAAACCTTATAGTTGTGATCAATGTGGGAAGAGTTTTGTTCGATCTGGCCATCTGACAGTGCACCAGAGAATACACACAGGAGAGAAATCTTATAGCTGTGGTCAATGTGGGAAGAGTTTTTCTACTTCTAGCTATCTAACTATACACCATAGAACACACACAGGAGAGAAACCTCTTAGCTGTGACCAGAGACAATCTGATAAAAGATATCTGATCAAATATCAGAAAATGTATATATGAAGGAGTTGTTTCATGATATCAATGAATTAATGTCACAATGTAGAATGTTTTAACATTGTAGTAGGAGTGTTTTAATGTCTCAATGTAGAATGTTTTAACCTCTATCGAGCCTCTACCCCGGGTCCGGGATCACCCCCCACCCCCCCACACACTGATTAGCATAGCTAGCATAGCTTCACAAGTAGATAGTAGCATCTAAATATCATTAAATCACAAGTCCAAGACACCAGATGAAAGATACAGATCTTGTGAATAAAGCCACCATTTCAGATTTTTAAAATGTTTTACAGGGAAGACAAAATATGTAAATCTATTAGCTAAACACGTTAGCAAAATACACAATTTCTTTGTCCACCATTTTTTCTCTCCACCAGTAGCTATCACCAATTCGGCTAAACTAAGATATTGATAGCCAATAACCTATAAAAAACCTCATCAGATGACAGTCTGATAACATATTTATGGTATAGGATAGGTTTTGTTAGAAAAAAGTGCATATTTCAGGTAGAAATCACAGTTTACAATTGCACCGACCATCACAACACGACTAGAATTACTATAGAGAGCAACGTGTATGACCAATTTACTCATCATAAAACATTTCATAAGAATAGACAAAGCATAGCAATGGAAAGACCCAGATCTTGTGATTCCAGACAATATTTCAGATTTTCTAAGCGTTTTACAGCGAAAACACAATAAATCGATAAGTTAGCATACCACATGTGAAAACGTTACCAGAGCATCGATTCAAGCCAAAGAGAGCTATAACGTAATCATCGCCAAAATATATTAATTTTTTCACTAACCTTCTCAGAATTCTTCCGATGACACTCCTGTAACATCATTTTACAACATACATATACAGTTTGTTCGAAAATGTGCATATTTAGCCATACAAAACCGTGGTTACACAATGAAAATACTAGGAAATCAAGCCTCAAAATGTTGGACGTCATCTTTCAGAGTGATCTAGTTTAATCGAAAGCTAATCATATACTTGACTAAAAAATACAGGGTTGACAGGAATCGAAAGACAAATTAGTTCTTAATGCAATCGCTGATTTACATTTTTTAAATTATCCTTACTTTTCAATACAGGTTGCGCCAAGCGAAGCTATAGCAAACAAGATGGCGACATAAACGTTTAACATTTATCGACAGAAACACGATTTATCATCATAAATTGTTCTTACTGTGAGCTGTTCTTCCATCAGAATCTTGGGCAAAGAATCCTTTCTTGGGTCTAATCTTCTTTTGGTCGAAAGATATCCACTTGTCCGTCGAAATGCCCACTAACGTACGACCGGGAGCCCGAAATGTGCCCAGCGCGTCAAAGTGCACAACAAAGCAATGCCTCAAAATCGCACTAAAAGGATATAAATTGCTATACAACGGTTCAAATTAACTACCTTATGATGTTTTTAACTCTTATAACGAGTAGAAACATGACCGGAGAAATATTACTGCCTACACTAATGCTTGGAAAAAGTGCAGGTCGGTGTCCAACGCGCGCCCGATGCATCTGGAAAAGAGTTCCTACCTACAGGTTTTTTCCATTTATAGTGGCTGTGATTGCGCAATCGATACCGTTCAAAGCGTCATCACGTAAAGGCATCCAGGGGAAGACGTAAGCAGTGTCCGTATCCTCATAGCAATAACAGTGGCCTTTAAACTGACTCCAGATCAGGGGCCAAAATGTGTGAAATCTGACTCCATGTCAGGGAAATTGCTGTAGAATTAGTTCTGTTCCACTCAGAGACAAAATTCCAACGCCTATAGAAACTAGAGACTGTTTTCTATCCAATAATAGTAATAATATGCATATTGTACGATCAAGAATTGAGTAGGAAGCCGTTTCATCTGTAGAGACAATTATGCTAATTTGAAACAGCACCCCCTATAGTCGCAAGAAGTTTTTAATATATAGTATATTAATATACTCTGCAGTCAGTCAGTCAGAATGTCACAATGTAGAACGCTAAACGTTTGCCCCCTTATCAATTGATTTCAACATGATATGGATATTAGCCTCAGGGGGAAAATCCAGGCTCTGAATTGAAAGAGTACTATTTATGTGATTTAACAAAAGGTGACTAACAAAAAAAGAGTTGTCCTCTAACCAGGGATGTACACATTATTCCCAGATTCCGTGTGGTTTTTGAGCTGTTAGTTTTAACACGACGTGCAACCTCATCTCCCTCCTGTCACACAAATGATTTTAGCATGATATTGATGAGTTATGACAAATAAGTGTTGCGTTCCTTTGTTTAGCGACCCCTACATTTAAATGCATCACTCCAAATTGTAGCTGACTATTCTGCAGGTTGTCCTCTAACCAGTGAGGTAAAAGATATCTCCCATTTCCATGTGTTTTGTTTAGTTGTGTTAGTTTCAACAGCACGTACAACCTGATTTCCCCCCTAATCGATATCAGTGATTTATTGCTACTTGTCAAAACAACAGCGTTTCTGGTGCTTGTGCAGTTTATAAGGAGTTTGTTTTAAAAAATACAAGAAATATGATTATTGTGGCAGATGTTTGTGTAAATAGCACATGTTATGTTTAGGTTTTCAATTTATCAGAAACTGTTTCTGCACATTGGTTATTGATTTGGACAAGTTAAAACTGTGTTTTGACATTGGGGCTATCCCACCTAGCAACATGTCATTGAAAAGAAGACTGTCTGTCCAATATTCTTTCAGTTGTGGTTGAAAGTGATAGTTGAAAATATGTATTTTCAGGTCTTTTTTTTTATTACTTGAAAACAACTTAATTTCAATGTACTTTCAGGTAGCATAGTGGTTAGAGCGTTGGGCCAGTAATCGAAAGGTTGCTGGATCGAATCCCTGAGCTGACAAGGTAAAAATGTCGTTTTGCCCCCGAACAAGTCAGTTAACCCACTGTTCCCCGGTAGGCCGTCATTGTAAATAAGAATTTGTTCTTAGCTGACTTGCCTAGTTAAATAAAGGTAAAGAATATATATATATATATATATATGGACGCAGAATAATAATCAATCGTCTATGATAAAAAAAAATACAAATCCTGCATCAGTTAAATAAAAAGTGGACGAGAGTTCTAGAAGCTAGTGAGTTTTAGGATTCTATTGAAATGGAAGTTGTTTTCTGTTGGTGGTGAGTGAATTTGTCCATCAAAAATATAGGATATATTTGTTGTCTTAAGGGGGAAGGTGTTACAGGCTTTGGTTTTTCCATTTATGTTTTGAGGTTGGACTTTAGCTCGTCAGCACGTAGGACGCACTGATTGGTGTCACCTCGTTAGTCAGTATGTGTTACACCTGTGCTGGCTTGTCCATCTCGTTAGTGGGAAGGTGTTTCACCTGAGCTGGTCCAGGTTCTATTTAAGAGTGTCTGGCCCAGTGCTCCAGTTGTCTTGATAGATGTGGAGATTCAACACCTTTAGTTGCTCCAGCTTTTTGGTTTGCTTCCTGTCTTTAAGTTTGGTGTGAGTTTTTCTTTTGTTTGCCTCTTCTTGGGCAGATTTAGTGGGTCTCATGGTGGGTGTCTTTTAGGTCCCAGTTGTTGTTACTAGTCAACTTTCAGTGGACTAGTGTCTTTCAGAGCCCCTCTTAAAAAAACAAGCATGTATTTTGGGTTGGATATTGCATCCAATTAATATTTTAATCAATGCTCATTAGTCTTTCAGTTCTTAGTCTTCTGATGGTGTACTAAATATTTCTGTTTATTTTCTCCTGTGAAGCCATTGTGTTGCATCGATGTCTGAAATGTGCTGTATAAATAAAGCTTGATTTGACTTCAACAAATTAACCCAATGACTGACCAATCAACAGACCCTCCATCTTAGTATGAAAAACAGTATCAATCCCACTTTTCCAGCCTGCTGAAGGAGTGGTGGAGTGGTAAACACCACCCCCGGCTGTACCAGGGGCTTGAGGTGGTCTCCCACAGCTCTGCTGGTGGAGTGGTAAACACCACCCCCGGCTCTACCAGGGGCTTGAGGTGGTTTCCCACAGCTCTGATGGTGGAGTGGTAACCACCACCCCCGGCTCTACCAGGGGCTTGAGGTGGTCTCCCACAGCTCTGCTTATGTCATGTTCTGTGGCCTTGCCGTTCCATTTCTTGACTGCCCCTGCAACACAGAAACACATTTAGTCATATTATATAAAACACTCAAAGTAATGGATATGGAGCATCTATGGCCTCAGTTACACCTGGCACCTAAATGTGACTTCTGTCATCAGATCACTCCAAGCTGCATTAGGTTCAGATCTACCAGGATGGGCCTTTGACAGTCTGGACGCAGTCAGGCCACTGAATATAAATAAGCAACGTAAAGAGGTGGGGTGAATGAGTGGGGAAAAGTACATTCTACACAAATGACCTTCACAATAGCAAATAACAAATGTGTGTGTCTGAGGGGAAAATAACTTTCATACAGCCAAAAGGGGTGAGAAATTAGACCAATATCAGCGGACAATTTGCACTAATGTAAATAAACATGGATGATGGAACATATTCCCTTTAGCTGACATGATGAACCGCTAAGGGGACATAAATTTTTACCATCTTAACCAGTGTGACCTCTCACCTCTCTGGCTGTAGAAGTGTTCTTCCTAACCAATCCCTCAACAGCTCTCTGACTGAGCTCCATCCTCACTTGGTCATCAGAGGAGAGGAAGGCTGAGGAGGGATGGAATGATGAATGGATCAGTCAGTCAATAAAGTGTAGAGCTGCTGTCTATGTTGTCTGACAAAATCACTATTTTAGTAGTTCATTAAAGTAAATAAGGCTTTATGACTGATGAATACCAACTATCAATCACTTAGATCATGTATTTTCAGGTAGAGATACATCCTTGGGACGTCCCTAGCCCGTTGAAGTTGACATTTAAAAGGGTTAAGGTTAGGGTTTAGGGTAGGGATGTCCCAAGGATCCCAGATAGCATTGACCATTGTGCCTTCTTCTGTCTCTTTTACATAGCAGGTGATGGGTTCTGACTTCTGAACTTGAAAATATGAAATATCCTTATTATGTGAAATTGAATGAAACAATAATGTATGTTGATGCTAATATGATGTACAATATCCCATGATGTTTCTATATGATAACAATAGAGTAATATATTTAATATGATGTACAATATCCCATGATGTTTCTATATGATAACAATAGAGTAATATATTTAATAGGCCATATACTATTTTTTAACAGTTTCACTAATTAACTTATTAATCATGATTCAACGTCAGTTCACCGTCTCACCTCATACTGTATTGGAGCAGCAGCAGCTGACTGCCCGGTTCAACATCAGTTCACCGTCTCACCTCATACTGTATTGGAGCAGCAGCAGCTGACTGCCCAGTTCAACATCAGTTCACTGTCTCACCTCATACTGTATTGGAGCAGCAGCTGACTGCCCGGTTCAACATCAGTTCACTGTCTCACCTCATACTGTATTGGAGCAGCAGCAGCTTACTGCCCAGTTCAACGTCAGTTCACCGTCTCACCTCATACTGTATTGGAGCAGCAGCAGCTGACTGCCCAGTTCAACATCAGTTCACCGTCTCACCTCATACTGTATTGGAGCAGCAGCAGCTGACTGCCCTGTTCAACGTCAGTTCACCGTCTTACCTCATACTGTATTGGAGCAGCAGCAGCTGACTGCCCGGTTCAACGTCAGTTCACCGTCTCACCTCATACTGTATTGGAGCAGCAGCAGCTGACTGCCCGGTTCAACATCAGTTCACCGTCTCACCTCATACTGTATTGGAGCAGCAGCAGCTGACTTGATCGTTGATGCTAATCATCATGTTTTGAATCTGAGAGTAAATAGAGCCGACTACAACTCTAAAAATGAAGGGTTCAACTGGAATTGTTCTCAGATCCCCTAAGAACCGTAGGGTTCTTGGTCAATGAAAAACAGCCCCAAAAGGTTCTTCAAAGAACTTGTTAGAAGGTGGGTTCATCGAGGAACCTCCGTTGTTGCTGGACTTCTTCCGGGAACTTCGGAATTACAACTGAAAACGATGGTGACAAGTTTGGATGCGACAACAGTTAAAAAGGTTAAGTTGAGTTGATGTTTGGCTCTGAATATGTCTCTAAATAATTTATATATAATAATATAACATACTAATAATGAATAACGAAGACAATGATGGTTTTCTGTGAATACATCCATAACGTTACTATAGTTAATTTCCTAAAATATTAGAAAGCCGGGTTTGACCGTCGGCGTTGTATGAGCTACAGTACAGTACCGTTATCTAGCTAGCTAACGTTATGTCCTAACTAGGCACAACTAGGTTTGGATTATTTCCCTCAACTATATTCTTTCCCATATATTGTATATCGTTTCCATAAAGCCAACATGGCTTTACACTCATTAACGTAAGTTTCCAATCTAGACTATTTCTTACTTTTGTGATAATGAACTAGCTAACGTTAACTAACTAACTAACTAAGGACGGTGACCTGTCCAGACGAGATGTTACAACGAACTGAATCGTCAATGGAGGTCTTCCTCTTTATATAGCCTGCTACAGCATGCAATACTATTAACTCACAAGGGGGCATAACGTTACATGGACAATACTATCCCATTTTGGAAACGTTACATGGACAATACTATCCCATTTTGGACACGTTACATGGACAATACTATCCCATTTTGGAAACGTTACATGGACAATACTATCCCATTTTGGAAACGTTACATGGACAATACTATCCCATTTTGGAAACGTTACATGTACAATACTATCCCATTTTGGAAACGTTACATGAACAATACTATCCCATTTTGGAAACGTTACATGGACAATACTATCCCATTTTGGAAACGTTACATGTACAATACTATCCCATTTTGGAAACGTTACATGGACAATGCTGTCCCATTTCGGAAACGTTACATGTCCGCCCCCTTGTGGAGGGAAATGAATAGCTTAGATTGTAGCTGTAGATGGGATTCAAATGCATGATGGTATTAATACTGTGTCTAGACTACCTCTTTTGTATAAAGGCCCTTCAGAATCCAAACACAGTATTGCCACGCAGCAAAATGTTGCGTATAATCTTTCACGTCAGCCTGATAAAATATTGAACAATTTGTGTACAAAGATATCTTAAAATGTGATAATTGGCCTGTATGGCCGTACTGTTACTGTATGGCAGTACTATATTGGCTAGTGCTTTCTCCAATATGTTCTTCTATTTTACATTACATTGTATGTTGATGCCATTTATCTTTCAATATGTATTTAATATATATATATGTTTTAATGCTTGTAAGACTATTCTTTGACACATTTTCTCTTCCTTTGAAACTCTTATAGGACAGAACATGGACACAATGCAATTGGGATCAAGAAGAAGGTACAGATATGTTGTAGGACAGCTGCATTTGAAGTGTACATTTAACCTACATAGCAGTCAATACAAACTGACATCTATTAGCATACAAATGTGTGCAATTGATCTTTTCAGATATTCTCGGAAATGAATCAAGTCCATGGAATGGAAATAGACAAAAAATATAATTTAAGGACTATCAGAGGTAGAGAGGCGAGGCAGGGGTGAGGACATCATCCTGCTATTTTGACAGTCCCTGAAGGACAATACAGAAGAGGGATTTGCTCTTATTCCTTCCCTTTCTCTAATGTATTTTGTAATAAAATTAGCAAGTGTAGTAAGATCATTGCTTTACTTTACTAGGACTGGAGACCACAGCAGTGATTCTGCTCTTGCCCTACCTCTTCAATGAGGACCCGAGTGGCCTTTATGTCCGTGACAAGGTATGCCTATGCACCAATCATCTGTTTCTTCATAAACATAGGTGTGCATGCTTATATAAAACTACAGCTGAACATTTGTTCTGTTCTTTGTTAATTGTATGTGTATTAATCTTTTCTTACTTTTGTTGACACAGATTTCACCGCTCTTCACTCCTTTACTGCACATCGGTGGAAATCCATTTCACCATGAGAGTGAAATCCCGCTGGCCTTTGATGGGGAGAACATCCACGCCCTCGAGGACGTCCCCATGGGACTTGGGGCTCTGCTAGGGCTGAATTTTTTATAATTTCCCTTAAATTTCCCCAAAATGTCAGAAAAACACTTATGTTATTAAGTTACTGTGTTCTGGGGATAAGAGAAGTTGGGGTGAAGTTACCAGGGCCGGTCATAAAGATGGAAAACTTCCTAACATAACTAAGTGGATACGATATACACACTAAAGCTGAAAAATCTGTATTTAGCATCAAGTCTACAATATTGTTAGTTTACCTATGATTCATTTTTTATGTATGTTGTTTTATTGTACATCATTATTTTATATATTTTAAATGTCATGAAAAGCACTATACAAAGTAAATGTATTATTTATTATGGTCTGACATGTTTGCAGAAATGTTGCAATTTTGTAATGTGTTTTATTTGGTAAATTGTTTTGTAAATATTAATTCACATTTGTGGTGCCACTAAAAAAACAATTAATTAATTAAATCAATATTGTCAATATTATTATTAAAATATGTTTTTATAATGGAGGGAGGGTGGACAGGGAGTTAAAAAAATGAACCCCAAAAGGTTCTTTGGAGGAGCCATGATAAAGGATACTCCAGGAACCTTTACTTTTTAGAGTATATATTGATAAAAGTCACCTTGTCCGAGAGACATTTACATAGTTATACACAACCCAATTTGGGATGACTATTTTAGGGCAAAATAGCGGCCACAACAGACAGACCTGATATCGCCTATAATTCGACGTCCTTGGACGTCATGTGCTGAGTGGGTATGACCAAATGATTCTATTTAGCTGCACTTTGTATTACATTTTTACACTATAATAAATGTTTCTGATGCCACATAGCCCGTTTTCAAAGGGAGTGGTTGGTTTTTCCGTGCAGTCGCTATTTAGCTTTTTGTCTGAAAGTATTTTCTTTACTGCGATACCAACTCCAGTCAGCAGATGGCGATGTGCGTCTTTCAGGTGATTCTGCCACTGTGACGTATAATCTAGTGGACGGGACGCTTCTTCAACATCAACAGTTAGTCAGCCACCTTGGTTCACTAACTTTATGGAAAAAGGTTTAATTAATAAATCTAGCAACTCCTCTCATACTGGGAATAATTACAGGTGCACCTTACTAGATTATACTATATCATACATGGTCTTAACTAGTAAACACAGATTCTAGTTTTCATCCAGTTCACATAGATAGCTGGCTTGGCCCTCTTCACACCTCCAAGGTGCCCCCCTCACACAGGAATACACACTCAGAGCCTATTGCCTCAGCCCTTTTCACGCCTCCAAGGTGCCCCCCTCACAGAGGAATACACACTCAGAGCCTACGAGGCTTTTATAAAAACTCTGCTGGTTTCACTCACCTTTTTCTTTTTTTTAAACTACGTTTGAGATGTGGTATCCACTCGGTTCGCTGCCTCTCAGATCAAAAGGTGGGTCCATCTGCTCCGTTCCCGAAGTGTGGTCTCCCTAAGATCCCAAGTTAGAGGGATCCCTCGTGCACCATTTACCCAGGTCGTCAGGAGCGGTCACCAAGTGAAGATTAACATCCCCAAATGTGGTTAATTTCTTTAATATCAGAGGAGACAAACTTATCACACAAGTCAGAGTTATTCTTAAACTAAATCTTTATTCACTTAATAATAAGAGAGCAGGTCAATACAACGTACACATATAAAGTGAATCAATTGAGTGCTCTACGATAATGATGGCTGGTCAATGATTCACCCCCAGATGATTCGTTGAGAGCCACGATACAAAAGTACAAAGGTCTTTTACAGCCAAGATACACACCTTTCAACCTACATGACCAACAACAGATGTATAAAACGGGTCACAAGGTTAAGATTTGTATGAAATATACTTATAATACTCAGCAAACAGTATCTGCTGTAAAAACAGTACTCTTTGTGTAGAGTCCAGGGTCTGGCCCTGAGGTCATCTCTCCCTGGTACCATATAGAACAGAAACATTAACTCATGCTCTGGAATGCTGTCTCTTTAGGTTTTATCACCCAAAAGACATTGTAAATCTCAATGTCAGTGTTATCTCCAAGAGGCCCATCCTCAGTAGAACACAGACACTATAGTTCTAAGAACCCTCTATTCTGTTGCATAAAACCACCATTTGATCCAATAAAAGTATTATAACATAATGTTGCAGTTCTGCTCGGTGTCCACTGAAAGTTGACAAGTAACAACAACTGGGACCTAAAAGACACCCACCATGAGACCCACTAAATCTCCCCAAGAAGCAGCAAACAAAAGAAAAACCCACAACAAACTTAAAAACAGGAAGCAAACCAAAAAGGTGGAGCAACTTAAAGGTGTTGACTCTCCACATCTATCAAGACAACTGCAGCACTGGGCCAGACACTCTTAAATAGAACCTGGACCAGCTCAGGTGGAACACCTTCCCACTAACGAGATGGACAAGCCAGCACAGGTGTAACACATACTGACTAACGAGGTGACACCAATCAGTGCGTCCTACGTGCTAACGAGCTATACACGCTAAAGTCCAACCTCAAAACATAAATGGAAAAACCAAAGCCTGTAACACCTTCCACCTTAAGACAAATATATCAAGTTTGCTAACAGAATTTTTTTTAGTATTTTTCCCCCACAAGCTTCTAGAACTCTCGTCCCCTTGGAACAAAATAAATTGTGATCCATGGCAACGCACTGGCTAAACGCAAAACTTGTTGACTGCCCACCCTTGAGACAATCACCAACCAACTCGTGCAATATCCGTAGTAACTTTCAACCTTACTTCTCTCTCTCTTTTCAGGGTTCACTCGAGAGGCATGTTGTTGGATCGGGGCCCAGTCCCCAATGTCATGCATTTGGGTTGGCACATCTGAGAATGAATCCTGATATTCTAAAAGAAGGGTAACAACATCAATATAATTATTTCTAAAAGCAGGGCAACAATGTCAATATAATTGTACCCAAAAATGGTCAGCTGGTTGCATAAATAATTATGATTACTAACTGTTACATAAATTGTAAATATGAAAATCAAAACCAAATGTACACCCCTTTGTTAATATGTATTGGCAATACTTCACTTAATGGTGAGGCATGGAATAATAAAACATGTATCTTTTGTCAGGCTGAATGTTTGAAATATGAGGTGATTTGAGTCATGCTTCTTCAGTAGTGGAATAAAGACAATTAGCATTTGAATGTTGTAAAGAAATACTGGAGTGATGTCAGATTGTTAATAAAATTGATTAGTACAATTTATTATACTGCTTTCATGTGTGTATATACACAAACATCTGCAACAATTATCATATTACATGTATTTTTTTAAACAAGCAGCTTTTTCAACTTGTAGAAAACAGTTAGCTACATTTTGAAGTGCTGCATTTTGATTAAAGTGGGTCACCAACGCAGTAAGTGTAACACAGCTCTTTTTTTGTTAGTCACTTTTTGTTAAATAATACTCTTTCAATTCAGAGCCTGGATTTTCCCCTGAGGCTAATATCCATATCATGCTGCAATCAATTGAACAGGGCAAAGGATAAGGATAAGGTAGAACATCATTAAAATACTCCTACTACAATGTTAAAACATTCTACATTGTGACATCATTAAAATACTCCTACTACAATGTTAAAACATTCTACAGTGTGACGTTATTTCATTGATATCATGAAACAACTTCATGTATGTATTTTCTGATGTTTGATCAGAGATCTTTTATCAGAGTATCTCTTGTCACATTGATCACAGCTATGAGGTTTCTCTCCTGTGTGTGTTCTCTGGTGTGAAGTCAGATGGCTTAATGTAGTATAACTCTTCCCACATTGATCACAGCTATAAGGTTTCTCTCCTGTGTGTGTTCTCTGGTGTGAAGTCAGAGAGCTAGATATAGTAAAACTCATCCCACATTGATCACAGCTATAAGGTTTCTCTCCTGTGTGTGTTCTCTGGTGTGAAGTCAGATTGCTTGATGTCGTAAAACTCTTCCCACATTGATCACAACTATGAGGTTTCTCTCCTGTGTGTGTTCTCTGGTGTGAAGTCAGATTGCTTGTTGTCATAAAACTCTTCCCACATTGATCACAACTATGAGGTTTCTCTCCTGTGTGTGTTCTCTGGTGTGAAGTCAGATTGCTTAATGTAGTACATCTCTTCCCACATTGAGCACAGCTATAAGGTTTCTCTCCTGTGTGTATTCTCTGGTGTGATGTCAGCTGGCCAGATCTACCAAAACTCTTCCCACATTGACCACAGCTAAAAGGTTTCTCTCCTGTGTGTTGTGTGTGTGTTCTCTGGTGTACAGTCAGAGAGCCAGATTGAACAAAACTCTTCCCACATTGACCACAGCTATAAGGTTTCTCTCCTGTGTGTTTTCTCTGGTGTACAGTCAGAGAGTAAGATGTAGTACATCTCTTCCCACATTGACCACAGCTATAAGGTTTCTCTCCTGTGTGTATTCTCTGGTGTGATGTCAGCTGGCCAGATCTACCAAAACTCTTCCCACATTGACCACAGCTATAAGGTTTCTCTCCTGTGTGTATTCTCTGGTGTAGAGTCAGATGGCCAGATGCACCAAAACTCTTCCCACATTGATCACAACTATGAGATTTCTCTCCTGTGTGAGTTCTCTGGTGTGAAGTCAGATTGCTTGATGTAGTAAAACTATTCCCACATTGAGCACAGATATAAGGTTTCTCTCCTGTGTGTATTCTCTGGTGTGATGTCAGCTGGCCAGATCTATCAAAACCCTTCCCACATTGACCACAGCTAAAAGATTTCTCTCCTGTGTGTTGTGTGTGTGTTCTCTGGTGTACAGTCAGAGAGCAAGATTGAAAAAAACTCTTCCCACATTGACCACAGCTATAAGGTTTCTCTCCTGCGTGTGTTCTCTGGTGTGAAGTCAGATTGCTTGATGTAGTACATCTCTTCCCACATTGATCACAGCTATAAGGTTTCTCTCCTGTGTGTATTCTCTGGTGTGATGTCAGCTGGTCAGATCTACCAAAACTCTTCCCACATTGATCACAGCTATAAGGTTTCTCTCCTGTGTGTACTCGCTCGTGTATTTTAAGTTCTGATGAAGATTTGCAACCTTTCCCACAGTCAGAGCAGCAATGAGATTTCTTCCCTGTGGGTCTCTGCTGGTGTTTCTGGAGGAGTTCTGATGTGGAGAGACTCTTCTCTGCCTCGTCAGCATCATGAGGTTGTTGAGGATTCCCAGAGGATCCACGATAGTCCCGTCTCTCTCCTATGTGAACAACAAAGTCAGTCAGATGATTAAAGGCCCACAACAGCGGCAATTCACTGTAAAAGGTGATGCCAACAGCATAGCCATGATGTTGTACAACAATTGATGTCTGTAATGAATGTTAAAATTATTTGACAATTGATTTAAAATGAGCAACAAGTCATATTTTGTCAAAAATGTCACATTAGTAGTAACATCTAAGATTGTAGACTAGAAATAAGTTATTCATGTTGTTGATACTCTAAGCAGTGTGCCAGACGACTTTTGGTCTCCAATATAGGCCCCTTTCTGTGTTGCTAAAATTGTGGCACGAGGTCGATGCGCACACAATTTGATTGCAGAAACACCTCCCTGCTAATGAGGAAACCGATAGTAATGGATGTAGTATATCTGGTAATGAGGAAACCACTAGTTATGGATGTAGTATATCTGCTAATGAGGAAACCACTAGTTATGGATGTAGTATATCTGCTAATGAGGAAACCACTAGTTATGGATGTAGTATATCTGCTAATGAGGAAACCACTAGTTATGGATGTAGTATATCTGGTAATGAGGAAACCACTAGTTATGGATGTAGTATATCTGGTAATGAGGAAACCACTAGTTATGGATGTAGTATATCTGGTAATGAGGAAACCACTAGTTATGGATGTGGTATATCTGGTAATGAGGAAACCACTAGTTATGGATGTAGTATATCTGGTAATGAGGAAACCACTAGTTATGGATGTAGTATATCTGGTAATGAGGAAACCACTAGTTATGGATGTAGTATATCTGCCTGGAGCAAAAATGGTGAGCAAAGATTTTAGTTTTTCACAATGTATTCTGAATGTGAATAGGGGAAAACTCATGGGAGTAGCCTCCATTTCCAGGTTGCTTATGAGTGCATTTCACACTACTTTGGATTATAATTATACAATATAAAATGATCAAATTATAAAATGATGCAGAAAAATTTATCCATGCATTTGTTACTTCTAGGTTAGACTACTGCAATGCTCTATTTTCCGGCTACCCGGATAAAGCACTAAATAAACTTCAGTTAGTGCTAAATACGGCTGCTAGAATCCTGACTAGAACCAAGAAATTTGATCATATTACTCCAGTGCTAGCTTCCCTACACTGGCTTCCTGTTAAGGCAAGGGCTGATTTCAAGGTTTTACTGTTAACCTATAAAGCGTTACATGGGCTTGCTCCTACCTATCTTTCCGAGTTGGTCCTGCCGTACATACCTATACGTACGCTACGGTCACAAGACGCAGGCCTCCTAATTGTCCCTAGAATTTCTAAGCAAACAGCGGGAGGCAAGGCTTTCTCCTATAGATCTCCATTTTTATGGAACGGTCTGCCTACCCATGTGAGAGACGCAGACTCGGTCTCAACCTTTAAGTCTTTACTGAAGACTTATCTCTTCAGTAGGTCATATGATTGAGTGTAGTCTAGCCCAGGAGTGTGAAGGTGAACGGAAAGGCTCTGGAGAAACGAACCGCCCTTGCTGTCTCTGCCTGGCCGGTTCCCCTCTCTCCACCGGGATTCTCTGCCTCTAACCCTATTACAGGGGCTGAGTCACTGGCTTACTGGTGCTCTTTCATGCCGTCCCTAGGAGGGGTGCGTCACTTGAGTGGGTTGAGTTACTGACGTGATCTTCCTGTCTGGGTTGGCGCCCCCCCCTTGGTTTGTGCTGTGGTGGAGATCTTTGTGGGCTATACTCGGCCTTGTCTCAGGATTGTAAGTTGGTGGTTGAAGATATCCCTCTAGTGGTGCGGGGGCTGTGCTTTGGCAAAGTGGGTGGGGTTATATCCTTCCTGTTTGGCCCTGTCCGGGGGTATCATCGGATGGGGCCACAGTGTCTCCTGACCCCTCCTGTCTAAGCCTCCAGTATTTATGCTGCAGTAGTTTGTGTCGGGGGGCTAGGGTCAGTTGGTTATACCTGGAGTACTTCTCCTGTCTTATCCAGTGTCCTGTGTGAATTTAAGTATGCTCTCTCTAATTCTCTCCTTCTCTCTTTCTTTCTCTCTCTCTCTCTGAGAACCTGAGCCCAAGGACCATACGTCAGGACTACCGGGCATGATGACTCCTTGCTGTCCCCAGTCCACCTGGCCTTGCTGCTATTCCAGTTTCAACTGTTCTGCCTGCGGTTATGGAACCCCTACCTGTCCCAGACCTGCTGTTTTCAACTCTTAATGATCGGCTATGAAAAGCCAACTGGCATTTATTCCTGATTATTATTTGACCATGCTTGTCACTTATGAACATTTTGAACATCTTGGCCATGTTCTGTTATAATCTCCACCCGGCACAGCCAGAAGAGGACTGGCCACCCCTCATAGCCTGGTTCCTCTCTCGGTTTCTTCCTAGATTTTGGCCTTTCTAGGGAGTTTTTCCTAGCCACCGTGCTTTTACACCTGCATTGCTTGCTGTTTGGGGTTTTAGGCTGGGTTTCTGTACAGCACTTCGAGATATTAGCTGATGTACGAAGGGCTATATAAAATAAACTTGATTTGATTTGATTTAATTGTAAGGCTCGTTTGAATGTCCTGCTTAATATAATGTTTGTGTCATCATCGCAAATCAACCGCTTTGTATTTAAAAAACACTTCAACCAGTAAAATGCTCTTTGTCTAGCTTTTCCATCAACCTGACAATGAGGGTTTGTACACTGTTTGCCAAATTGGCCCATAACTTCACCTAACAACAAATATAGATACCTGAGATACCTGTAATGAACGAAGAAGCACTTTGGTTGTTATTGCATGACACACATAGTGTACTCTAGGACCCATAACAACAACATAGACCTACTCTAGGACCCATTACTTCACCTAACAATAACATATACCTACTGTAGGACCCATAACTTCACCTAACAATAACATAGACCTACTGTAGGACCCATAACTTCACCTAACAATAACATAGACCTACTGTAGGACCCATAACTTCACCTAACAATAACATAGACCTACTGTAGGACCCATAACTTCACCTAACAATAACATAGACCTACTGTAGGACCCATAACTTAGACCTACTGTAGGACCCATAACTTCACCTAACAACAACATAGACCCTACTGTAGGACCCATAACTTCACCTAACAATAACATAGACCTACTGTAGGACCCATAACTTCACCTAACAACAACATAGACCTACTGTAGGACCCATAACTTCACCTAACAACAACATAGACCTACTGTAGGACCCATAACTTCACCTAACAATAACATAGACCTACTGTAGGACCCATAACTTAACCTAACAACAACATACACCTACTGTAGGACCCATAACTTAACCTAACAACAACATATACCTACTGTAGGACCCATAACTTCACCAAACAACAACATACACCCACTGTAGGACCCATAACTTCACCAAACAACAACATACACCTACTGTAGGACCCATAACTTCACCTAACAATAACATAGACCTACTGTAGGACCCATAACTTCACCTAACAACAGCATAGACCTACTGTAGGACCCATAACAATAACATAGACCTACTGTAGGACCCATAACTTCACCTAACAACAGCATAGACCTACTGTAGGACCCATAACAATAACATAGACCTACTGTAGGACCCATAACTTCACCTAACAATAACATAGACCTACTGTAGGACCCATAACTTCACCTAACAACAACATAGACCTACTGTAGGGTCCATAACTTCACCTAACAACAACATAGACCTACTGTAGGACCCAGAACTTCACCTAACAACAACATAGACCTACTGTAGGACCCATAACTTCACCTAACAATAACATAGACCTACTGTAGGACCCATAACTTCACCTAACAATAACATAGACCGATGACTATAAATAATTTAATATTTACAGGTGAAACATGGAAACTAAAATGTCTTTGTCATGACATTTCATAACCTGATCACCAGATAATTTTGTGAATAATCCCACTAGGCTACTCTGTAATGTGTTGTCATTCTAAATGTCCTGAATAACGGAAAATAGCTCTGTGTGTAGTACAATAGCCCATCCATCAAGGAACAGTTCTCTACACATTATGAGCAAAGTATCTCTGTGTCCAAACAGACTAACGAGGCCCTACATTAAATCAAGCAGACAATAACATTATAAACATCAATTTGTTAGCGATGTTGGATCCAACGTGGAGCACGGCATAACTGTCTTTACAAGAGTAATGAATGAAGAAGCACTTTGGTTGTTGTTGCATGTCGTGATGTTTGTCATTTGACTGTCATTCAGAAAATGATTTCCTGGATCAGCTGATGATAGTTGAACATGTGACTGTAACAGCTACAGTATTAAGAATTATGTGTAATTATTGAAGAACCGCGTTAATGACAGCATCTATTTGGGTGTTGTCAATAAAGTTAAGGTGACTCTCGGTTACAACCATTGGATTTAGCAAACTCTGAAATTATTTAGGATTTCTGTGCCCATGAAAACTGTTTTCCCAGCGTAACATAAGGAGCCACTAAATGTTACGTAGTTAGAGAGCATTTCAGAGATCTGAATACAAAAAAAACTGTCCGACAGCAAGATCCAGTATTTAAGTTGAAGTTCTACTGTTCTACTGTTCCCTGAAGGAGGGAAACTAGGTACAACATACTATTAAATCCACGCCTCGCTGGAAGCCCCGTCTTCCACAGGTGATGAGCGTGAGACTCAAATTTATTCCTTAAATTTAATTCAACGACCCAGGAAGTGGCGGGGCCAAACAGGTGTTGTAACTCGTTCCTAACTGGCACGAAGATCGGTAGAAATGGTCAGATAAATTGTCACTCTGAATGGAAATTGAAAAAGTTTGCCGATTTTACGGGAAACTTCAGGAGCATAACGTCAGAATTTAGGAAGGCCAGCAGCAGGTCGGTTGGTTATTTCCTTCTGGTTATATTGATCTCTGGCTTCTGGTTATATTGATCTCTGGCTTCTGGTTATATTGATCTCTGGCTTCTGGTTATATTGATCTCTGGCTTCTGGTTATATTGATCTCTGGCTTCTGGTTATATTGATCTCTGGCTTCTGGTTATATTGATCTCTGGCTCAGGTCATTTGCGTTAATTATTTAATCAAACGCTTGAAGCATAAGTTCAGTTCAAGTTCTATATAGTTCTATGTGTCTATATGGAAAAATACACGTCATAACATTTCAACCAATCAATTGGTAGAAAGAAAATATATATATATTTTTAAATCTGCGACACCCCAGGACAACATACATGCATTCAGACCCCTTCCCTTTTACCACATTTTGTTACAGCACAGCCTTATGGATTACATTTTTTTTAAATTATCAATCTTCAGACATAATGACATCAGAAAACCCCATAATGACATCACAATACCCCATAATGACATCACAATACCCCATAAAAGCGAGAGAAAAAGTTTAGAAATGCATGAATACCAGTAGGTTGTATCTCTATAGGTCATGCCAGTAGGTTACAGTAGGTTGTATCTCTCTAGGTCATGCCAGTAGGTTACAGTAGGTTGTATCTCTCTAGGTCATGCCAGTAGGCTACAGTAGGTTGTAACTCTCTAGGTTATGCCAGTAGATTACAGTAGGTTGTATCTCTCTAGGTCAGGGGTGTCAAACTCATTCCATGGAGGGCCTAGTGTCTGCAGGTTTTTGGTTTTTCCTTTCAATAAAGCCCTAGACAACCAGGTGTGGGGAGTTCCTAACTAATTAGTGATGTTAATTCATCAATCAAGTATAAGGGAGGAGCGAAAACCCGCAGACACTCGCCCCCCCCCCGTGGAATGAGTTTGACACCTGTGCTCTAGGTCATGCCAGTAGACTACAGTAGGTTGTATCTCTCTAGGTTATGCCAGTAGGCTACAGTAGGTTGTATCTCTCTAGGTTATGCCAGTAGGCTACAGTAGGTTGGAACTCTCTAGGTCATGCCAGTAGGCTACAGTAGGTTGTATCTCTATAGGTCATGCCAGTAGGCTACAGTAGGTAGTATCTCTCTAGGTCATGCCAGTAGGTTACAGTAGGTTATATCTCTATAGGTCATGCCAGTAGGCTACAGTAGGTTGTATCTCTCTAGGTCATGCCAGTAGGTTACAGTAGGTTGTATCTCTCTAGGTCATGCCAGTAGGCTACAGTAGGTTGTATCTCTCTAGGTCATGCCAGTAGGTTACAGTAGTTTGTATCTCTCTAGGTCATGCCAGTAGGCTACAGTTGGTTGTATCCAAGTAAAAAAATGATCAACCCAATGTGGAAAATGTTGAATTTGGTCAACAACAAAATTAATGGCTTATATGCTATGTGAAGTTTACTTGATCTAACAGAAGTTTCGTAATGACTAAGTTGTTATGTGGACACGTGACATACCGACAACTTTGATAAAAACACTATAGGAGTTGTCTCCAGATCGCTATGCATATTCATGCTAGTAGCTTAGCATCTCTCTCTATTGAATACAGGCGGTGCATATTCATGCTAGTAGCTTAGCATCTCTCTCCATTGAATACAGGGGGTTGACGACAACAACCATCATAGAATATAAACAATAGATTACAATAATAGGATGTATTCACCAATCCAAAGAAAGGATAGGCGGGAGCTAGACAACCCGCAGTGAAGCTTTGTGGACAACAACTCCCCTTGTTAGGGCGGAGAGACATCTTGTCAGTATATCCATAATATTTGGTGTAGCCAACCCAACTCTCACATGGTACTATTGGGGGGCACGGTGTGCAGTAAATCATCACTACATGCAGTGCCCCCCAGTCTGCGGTCAGCAGATAGACCCTTCTCAAATATATATGTTAAGTCACTTTTTGGAAACGGAACGGAGAAAACAAGGCGTAGCTTGTTCTCTACGTCGTCTGATTTTAGACATATCAGTCATCATCCTGGGCCCTCCGTTGAAGAGGTATTGACGAGCCAAATCCGAATATCCAAAGTAAAAAACGATTTTAAGGCGGTACTTACTGGTGTTACTCAGATCTCCTATCTCCTCTTCATCTTCCAATGTGACAGTAATCTCCCCTTCCTTCTTCACTCCATAAACTGCATCCTCTTCTTTTACTGTAACATCCTCCTCCTCTTTCACTCTGAACGCGTCTTCTTCTTCTTTCACTGAAACGTCTTTCTCTTCTTCTTTCAGGGTAACAGACTCACCCTCTACGTCTTGTTTTACTGTGATATCCTCTTCTTCCTTCTCCTCTTTCACGACAATGTTCAGCCCCAGAGCTTCTTCCTCCGTCCAGCAGATCACCTCTTCTTGAACAAGAGGGGAGTAGTTTAGGGAGCTCATGGTCGGGGATGTTAGCTAGCTAGCTATCATTAGCGACTAGGCTAGTGCTAATTTAACCAGCCAGCTACTATAGCTGACTAATACAAAATAACGTAATATTAAATTATATAG
This sequence comes from Salvelinus alpinus, assembly GCF_045679555.1. Classification (NCBI taxonomy): domain Eukaryota; kingdom Metazoa; phylum Chordata; class Actinopteri; order Salmoniformes; family Salmonidae; genus Salvelinus; species Salvelinus alpinus. Next base: position 114,240,692 of record NC_092087.1, on the reverse strand, counting down.
GTTAACAACTAGATACGACCTAAGTGTGTCGAAAACACAGTAGCTAATATACACCTAAAGCGTATAAATAGCTTGAATCTTTCGGCTATGTTGGCTAGCAAGCTACCGAGGTGGTTGACGAGCTGTTTATGAAGAACCGTCCACTAGATTATACGTCACGCTGGCAGCGTCGCCTGAAAGACGCACATCGCCGTCTGCTGACTGGAGGGGAAACGCAGTTGAGGATCATATTTTATTTTCAGATAAAATTAATTTTTAATGTATTTAATTCACTTTTAAAACTTTAGTTTACAGTGCATTCTGAAAGTATTCAGACCCCTTGACTTTTCACACATTTTGTTACTTTACAGCATTATTCTAAAATGGATTAAATAGAAAATATTCCTCATCAATCTACACACAATATTTTTATTTAACAAGTCAGTTAAGAACAAATTCTTATTTACAATAACGGCCTACCCCGGCCAAACCCGGACGATGCTGGGCCAAGTCCCTATGGGACTCCCAATCACGGCCAGATGGGATTCAGCCTGGATTCGAACCAGGGACTGTAGTGACGCCTCTTGCACTGAGATGCAGTGCCTTAGACCATTGCGCTCCCGTAAAGCAAAGGTAACTGAACTAAAACACTATTGCTTCCGTCATCATGAAGTGCTTTGAGAGACTAGTCAAGGATCATATCACCTCCACCTTACCTGACACCCCAGACCCACTTCAATTTGATTACCGCCCCAAAGATCCACGTCACCATCACCTACATAAGAATGCTGTTCATTGACTATAGCTCAGCATTCAACACCATAGTACCCTTCAAGCTCTTCATTAAGCTTGAAGCCCTGGGTCTGAACCCCGCCCTGTGTAACTGAGTCCTGGACTTCCTGACGGGCCACGCCCAGGTGGTGAAGGTAGGAAAAAACACCTCCACTTCGCTGAAACCCACAAGGAAGGGTGCTCAGCCCCCTCCTGTACTTCCTGTTCACCCATGACTGCGTGGCCACGCAAGCCTCAATCATTAAGTTTGCAGACGACACAACAGTAGTAGGCCTGATTACCAGCAATGATGAGACAGCCTACAGGGCGGAAGTGAGGGCCCTGGGAGTGTGGTGCCAGGAAAATAACCTCTCGCCCAACGTCAACAAAACAAAGGAGATGATCGTGGACTTCAGGAAACCGCAGAGGGAGCACCCCCCTATCCACATCGATGGGACCGCAGTGGAGAAGGTGGAAAACTTCAGGTTCCTCTGCGTACACATCACTGACAAACTGAAATGGTCCACCAAACACAGACAGTGTGGTGTAGAAGGCGCAACAGCAACTCTTCAACCTCAGGAGGCTGAAGAAATTTGTCTGGGCACCTAAAACCCTCACAAACTTTTACAGGTGTAAAATTGAGAGCATCCTATCAGGCTGTATCACCGCCTGGTACGGCAACTGCACCGCCCTCAACTGCACCCCACCCCCCGGTGATGCGGTTTGCCCAACACATCCCCGGGGGCAAACTACCTGCCCTCCAGGACATCTACAGGACCCGATGTCACAGGAAGGCCAAAAATATCATCAAGGACAACATCCACCCGAGCCACTGCCTGTTCACCCCGCCATCATCCAGAAGGCGAGGTCAGTACAGGTACATCAAAGCCGGGACAGAGAGACTGAAAAACAGCTTCTATCTCAAGGTCATCAGACTGTTAAATAGCCATCAGTAGCACATCAGAGGCTGCTGCCTATATACATAGACTTGGAATCACTAGCCATTTTAAAAATGGAACACTAGTCACTTTAATAATGTTTACATATTTTGCATTACTCACCTGATATACTGTATTCTACCCTATACTATTGTATCTTGTCTATGTATTACTCATCTCATATGTACATACTGTATTCTATCCTATTCTACTGTATCTTAGTCTATGTATTACTCATCTCATATGTATATACTGTATTCTATCCTACTGTATCTTAGTCTATGTATTACTCATCTCATATGTATATACTGTATTCTATCCTATTCTACTGTATCTTAGTCTATGTATTACTCATCTCATATGTATATACTGTATTCTATCCTATTCTACTGTATCTTAGTCTATGTATTACTCATCTCATATGTATATACTGTATTCTATCCTATTCTACTGTATCTTAGTCTATGTATTACTCATCTCATATGTATATACTGTATTCTATCCTATTCTACTGTATCTTAGTCTATGTATTACTCATCTCATATGTATATACTGTATTCTATCCTATTCTACTGTATCTTAGTCTATGTATTACTCATCTCATATGTATATACTGTATTCTATCCTATTCTACTGTATCTGTCTATGTATTACTCATCTCATATGTATATACTGTATTCTATTCTACTGTATCTTAGTCTATGTATTACTCATCTCATATGTATATACTGTATTCTATCCTATTCTACTGTAACTGTCTATGTATTACTCATCTCATATGTATATACTGTATTCTATCCTATTCTACTGTATCTTAGTCTATGTATTACTCATCTCATATGTATATACTGTATTCTATCCTATTCTACTGTATCGTATCTTAGTCTATGTATTACTCATCTCATATGTATATACTGTATTCTATCCTATTCTACTGTATCTTAGTCTATGTATTACTCATCTCATATGTATATACTGTATTCTATCCTATTCTACTGTATCTTAGTCTATGTATTACTCATCTCATATGTATATACTGTATTCTATCCTATTCTACTGTATCTTAGTCTATGCCGCTCTGACATCACTCGGGCCAAAGATTTATATATTCTTAATTCCATTCCTTTAGATTGTGTGTATTGTTAGATATTACTGGACTGTTGGAGCTAGAAACACAAGCATTTCGCTACACCCGCAGTAACATCTGCTAAACAAGTGTATGTGACAAATAACATTTGATTTAATTTATTATGAAGGTCATGTGTAAAATATACTTTTCCCCACTCATTCACCACATCTTTTTACATTGCTTATTTATATTCAGTGGCCTGACTGCATCCAGACTGTCAAAGGCCCATCCTGCTAGATCTGAACCTAATGGAGCTTAGAGTGATCGGATGACAGAAGTCACATTTAGGTGCCAGGTGTAACTGAGGCCATAGATGCTCCATATCCATTACTTTGAGTGTTTTATATAATATGACTAAATGTGTTTCTTTCTGTGTTGCAGGGGCAGTCAAGAGATGGAACGGCAAGGCCACAGAACATGACATAAGCAGATCTGTGAGAGACCACCTCAAGCCGCTGGTAGAGCCGGGGGTGGTGTTTACCACTCCACCAGCAGAGCTGTGGGAGACCACCTCAAGCCCCTGGTAGAGCCGGGGGTGGTGTTTACCACTCCACCAGCAGAGCTGTGGGAGACCACCTCAAGCCCCTGGTAGAGCCGGGGGTGGTGTTTACCACTCCACCAGCAGAGCTGTGGGAGACCACCTCAAGCCCCCGGTAGAGCCGGGGGTGGTGTTTACCACTCCACCAGCAGAGCTGTGGGAGACCACCTCAAGCCCCCGGTAGAGCCGGGGGTGGTGTTTACCACTCCACCAGCAGAGCTGTGGGAGACCACCTCAAGCCCCCGGTAGAGCCGGGGGTGGTGCTTACCACTCCACCAGCAGAGCTGTGGGAGACCACCTCAAGCCCCCGGTAGAGCCGGGGGTGGTGTTTACCACTCCACCACGCCTTCAGCAGGCTGGAAAAGTGTGATTGATCTGTTTGATCCATTTGTTTGTTTCTGATTTCAGTAGTTGAATCATTTGACATGGGATTGATACTGATTTTCATACTAAGAGTCTTTTGAATAAAAATAACATTTTGTTGTCGAAATCAAATCGAGCTTTATTTATACAGCACATTTCAGACATGATGGATGGATGCTACAGAAGAATAATGAACTAATTAAGGAAATTCCATTGATTAAAATATTATTAAAATATTAATTGGATGCAATATCCAACCCAAAATATAAGCTTGTTTTTTAGGAGGGGTTCTGAAAGACACTATGGGGGTGTCAACTAAAAGTTGACTAGTAACAACAACTGGGACCTAAAAGACACCCACCACGAGACCCACTAAATCTGCCCAAGAAGAAACTTAAAGACAGGAAGTAAACCAAAAAGGTGGAGCAACTAAAGGTGTTGACTCTCCACATCTATCAAGACAACTGGAGCACTGGGCCAGACACTCTTAAATAGAACCTGGACCAGCTCAGGTGAAACACCTTCCCACTAACGAGATGGACAAGCCAGCACAGGTGTAACACATACTGACTAACAGGTGACACCAATCAGTGCGTCCTACGTGCTAACGAGCTATACATGCTAAAGTCCAACCTCAAACCATAAATGGAAAAACCAAAGACTAACTAACACCTTAAGAGTTTGCTCACCAACAACAGAAAACAACTTCCATTTCACATTATAATCAACTACAATGCTTCACCGTCACCAATATAAACATGGTGTCTGTCTACTGGCAAACAACAATTAAAAACAATATTTATTTTTTATTATTCCCACAAAGATTTTTCTTTCTATAGCTTCTAGAACTCGTCTTCCTAAAACTCACTCGCTTCTAGAACTCTCGTCCCCTTGGAACGAGCCCAAACAAAACTCATCTCCAATACGGAAAAACGTGCAGTAAAAATAAACTGTGATCCATGGCAATGCACTGGCTAAACGCAAAACACAAAACATTTTGACTGCACCCCTTGAGACAATCAGCAACCAGGTTGTTCTCACCACGGACATGTCTGATTTCAAGAGGAAACTCCTGCAATATCCGTAGTAACTTTCCACCTCACTGCGGAGCTTCTCTTTCTTTTCAGGGTTCACTAGATAGGCATGTTGTTGGATCGGGGCCCAGTCCCCAATGTCATGCTCTAGTACATTTGGATTGGCACATCAGAGAATTAACCCTGATATTCTAAAAGCAGGGCAACAATGTCAATATAATTGTACCCAAAAAACTGTCAGTTGGTTGCATGAATGATTTTCATTACTAAATGTTACATGAAATGTAAATATGAAATATTTGGTTGCATAGTATTATTTTTAACGGCTTTTCAATGACATTTTGCTAGGTGGGATAGCCCCAATGTCAAAACACAGTTTTAACATGTCCAAATCAATAACCAATATGCAGAAACAGTTTGGGATAAATTGAAAACCTAACATGTGGTATATACACAAACATCTGCCACAATAATTGTCTTTTTTTAAAACAAGCTCCTTATAAACTGCACAAGCACCAGAAACGCTGTTGTTTTGACAAGTAGCAATAAATCACTGGTATCGATTAGGGGGGAAATCAGGTTGTACGTGCTGTTGAAACGAACAACTAAAAAACACATGGAAATGGGAGATATCTTTTACCTCACTGGTTAGAGGACAACCTGCAGAACACAGTCAGCTACATATTGGAGTGATGCATTTAAATTTAGGGGTCACTAAACAAAGGAACAACACTTATTTGTCATAACTCATCGATATCATGTTGAAATCAGTTGATTCTGGGAATAATGTGTACATCACTGGTTAGAGGACAACTCTTTTTTTGTTAGTCACTTTGTGTTAAATCACATAAATAATACTCTTTCAATTCAGAGCCTGGATTTCCCCCAATGAGCCTAATGTCCATATCATGTTGAAATCAATTGATAAGGGGGCAAACGTTTAGGGTTCTACATTGTGACATTCTGACTGACTTACTGCAGAGTATATTAATATACTATATATTAAAACATTCTACATTGTGACATTAATTAATTGATATCATGAAACAACTCCTTCATATATACATTTTCAGATTATCTCTGGTCACAGCTAAGAGGTTTCTCTCCTGTGTGTGTTCTCTGGTGCACTGTCAGATCTCCAGATTGACTAAAACTCTTCCCACATTGAACACAGCTATAAGATTTCTCTCCTGTGTGTGTTCTATGGTGTATAGTTAGATAGCCTGAAGAAGAAAAACTCTTCCCACATTGACCACAGCTATAAGGTTTCTCTCCTGTGTGTATTCTCTGGTGTATAGTTAGATAGCCTGAAGAAGAAAAACTCTTCCCACATTGACCACAGCTATAAGGTTTCTCTCCTGTGTGTATTCTCTGGTGTATAGTCAGATTGCCAGATGTAGAACATCTCTTCCCACATTGACCACAGCTATAAGGTTTCTCTCCTGTGTGTGTTCTCTGGTGTGATACCAGCTGGCCAGATCGAACAAAACTCTTCCCACATTGATCACAGCTATAAGGTTTCTCTCCTGTGTGTATTCTCTGGTGTACAGTCAGATTGCCAGATGTAGAACATCTCTTCCCACATTGACCACAGCTATAAGGTTTCTCTCCTGTGTGTGTTCTCTGGTGTGATACCAGATGGCAAGATCGAGCAAAACTCTTCCCACATTGATCACAGCTGTAAGATTTCTCTCCTGTGTGTATTCTCTTGTGCACTGTCAGCTCTCCAGATCGAACAAAACTCTTCCCACATTGATCACAGCTATAAGGTTTCTCTCCTGTGTGTATTCTCTGGTGTATAGTCAGATTGCCAGATGTAGAACATCTCTTCCCACATTGACCACAGCTATAAGGATTCTCTCCTGTGTGTGTTCTCTGGTGTGATACCAGATGGCAAGATCGAGCAAAACTCTTCCCACATTGATCACAGCTGTAAGGTTTCTCTCCTGTGTGTATTCTCTTGTGCACTGTCAGCTCTCCAGATTGAACAAAACTCTTCCCACATTGATCACAGCTATAAGGTTTCTCTCCTGTGTGTATTCTCTGGTGTATAGTCAGATTGCCAGATGTAGAACATCTCTTCCCACATTGACCACATCTATAAGGTTTCTCTCCTGTGTGTATTCTCTGGTGTATAGTCAGATTGCCAGATGTAGAACATCTCTTCCCACATTGACCACATCTATAAGGTTTCTCTCCTGTGTGTGTTCTCTGGTGTGATACCAGATGGCTAGATTGACCAAAACTCTTCCCACATTGACCACAGCTATAAGGTGTCTCTCCTGTGTGGATTCTCTGATGAATTTTAATGCCTGATGAGGTGAATCTCTTCCCACAGTCAGAGCAGCAGTGAGATTTCTTCCCTGTGGGTCTCCACTGGTGTTTCTTGAGGTGCTCTGATGAGGAGAGACTCTTCTCTGCCTCTTCAGCATCATGTTGTTGTTGAGGCTCCCCAGAGGATCCACGATAGTCCGGTATCTCTCCTGTGTGAACAAAAAGTCAGACAGATGGTTAAAGGCCCACAACAGCAAAAATCCACTGTAAAAAGGTGATGTCAACAGCGTAGCCATGATGTTGTACAAACAATGACGTCTGTAATGAATGTTCAATATTTGACATGTGTCTTAACCTGTTTGGGCTGCAGGGGCAGTATTGAGTAGCCTGGATAAAAGGTGCCCATTACAAACGGCCTCGTACTCAATTCTTGCTCGTACAATATGCATATTATTATTACTATTGGATAGAAAACACTCTCTAGTTTCTAAAACCGTTTGAATTATATCTGTGAGTGAAACAGAACTCATTTTGCAGCAAACTTCCTGACAGGAAGTGGAAAATCTGAAATCGATGCTCTGTTCTAGGGCCTGCCTATAAATGTGCTTGATATGTATTAGTATACATGCACTTCATACGCCTTCCACTAGATGTCCTAGACTAGATGGGCCTCTGGGAGAAAACACTGACAGGAGATTTACAATGTCTTTTGGGTGATAAAACCTAAAGAGACCGCATTCCAGAGCATGAGTTAATGTTTCTGTTCTATATGGTACCAGGGAGAGATGACCCCAGGGCCAGATCCTGGTCTCTACACAAAGAGTAATGTTTTTACAGCAGATACTGTCTGCTGAAATTATAAGTATCTCTCATACAAATCTTAACCTTGTGACCCGTTCTATACATCTGTTGTTCGTCATGTAGGTTGAAAGACCTTTGTACTTCTGTCTTGTGGCTCTCAACGAATCATCTGGGGGTGATTTGTCAACCAGCCATCATCATACAGCACTCAATTGATTAACTTTATATTTGCGTGTTGTATTGACCTGCTCCCTTATTAATAAGTGAATAAAGATTTAAGTAATTTTTTTTTTTTTTTAGTTATTTAAGAATAACTGACTTGTGTGATAAATGACCTGGCTCCTGATGACCTGGGTAAATGACCTGGCTCCTGATGACTTGGGTAAATGACCTGGGTAAATGACCTGGCTCCTGATGACCTAGATAAATGACCTGGCTCCTGACGATCTGGGTAAATGACCTGGCTCCTGACGACCTGGGTAAATGACCTGGCTCCTGTGAACCTGGGTAAATGACCTGGCTCCTGACGACCTGGGTAAATGACCTGGCTCCTGACTACCTGTGTAAATGACCTGGCTCCTGACGACCTGAGTAAATGACCTGGCTCCTGACAACCTGGGCAAATTACCTGTGTAAATTACCTGGCTCCTGACGACCTGGGTAAATGACCTGGCTCCTGAGGACCTGGGTAAATGACCTGGCTCCTGACGACCTGGGTAAATGACCTGGCTCCTGACGACCTAGGTAAATGACCTGGCTCCTGACGACCTGGGTAAATGACCTGGCTCCTGACGACCTGGGTAAATGACTTGGCTCCTGACGACCTAGGTAAATGACCTGGCTCCTGACGATCTGGGTAAATGACCTGGCTCCTGACGACCTGGGTAAATGACCTGGCTCCTGTGAACCTGGGTAAATGATCTGGCTCCTGACGACCTGGGTAAATGACCTGGCTCCTGTGAACCTGGGTAAATGACCTGGCTCCTGACGACCTGGGTAAATGACCTGGCTCCTGACTACCTGGGTAAATGACCTGGCTCCTGACTACCTGGGTAAATGACCTGGCTCCCGACGACCTGGGTAAATGACCTTGCTCCTGACGACCTGGGTAAATGACCTGGCTCCTGACGACCTGGGTAAATGACCTGGCTCCTGACGACCTGGGTAAAAGACCTGACTCCTGACTACCTGGGTAAATGACCTGGCTCCTGACTACCTGGGTAAATGACCTGGCTCCTGATGACCTGGCTCCTGACGACCTGGGTAAATGACCTGGGTAAATGACCTGGCTCCTGACGACCTGGGTAAATGACCTGGCTGCTGACGACCTGGGTAAATGACCTGCCTCCTGAGGACCTGGGTAAATGACCTGGCTCCTGAGGACCTGGGTAAATGACCTGGCTCCTGAGGACCTGGGTAAATGACCTGGCTCCTGACGACCTGGGTAAATGACCTGGCTTCCGAGGACCTGGGTAAATGACCTGGCTCCTGACGACCTGGGTAAATGACCTGGGTAAATGACCTGGCTCCAGACGACCTGGGTAAATGACCTGGCTCCTGACAACCTAGGTAAATGACCTGGCTCCTGACGACCTGGGTAAATGACCTGGCTCCTGACGACCTGGGTAAATGACTTGGCTCCTGATGACCTGGGTAAATGGCCTGGCTCCTGATGACCTAGGTAAATGACCTGGCTCCTGACGATCTGGGTAAATGACCTGGCTCCTGACGACCTGGGTAAATGACCTGGCTCCTGTGAACCTGGGTAAATGACCTGGCTCCTGACGACCTGGGTAAATGACCTGGCTCCTGTGAACCTGGGTAAATGACCTGGCTCCTGACGACCTGGGTAAATGACCTGGCTCCTGACTACCTGGGTAAATGACCTGGCTCCTGACTACCTGGGTAAATGACCTGGGTAAATGACCTTGCTCCTGACGACCTGGGTAAATGACCTGGCTCCTGACGACCTGGGTAAATGACCTGGCTCCTGACGACCTGGGTAAATGACCTGGCTCCTGACGACCTGGGTAAATGACCTGGCTCCTGACGACCTGGGTAAATGACCTGGCTCCTGATGATCTGGGTAAATGACCTGGCTCCTGACGACCTGGGTAAATGACCTGGGTAAATGACCTGGCTCCTGACGACCTGGGTAAATGACCTGGCTGCTGACGACCTGGGTAAATGACCTGGCTCCTGTGAACCTGGGTAAATGACCTGGCTCCTGACGACCTGGGTAAATGACCTGGCTCCTGACTACCTGTGTAAATGACCTGGCTCCTGACGACCTGAGTAAATGACCTGGCTCCTGATGACCTGGGTAAATGACCTGGGTAAATGACCTGCCTTCCGACGACCTGGGTAAATGACCTGGGTAAATGACCTTGCTCCTGACGACCTGGGTAAATGACCTGGCTCCTGACTACCTGGGTAAATGACCTGGCTCCTGACTACCTGGGTAAATGACCTGGCTCCTGATGACCTGGGTAAATGACCTGGCTCCTGACAACCTGGGCAAATTACCTGTGTAAATTACCTGGCTCCTGACGACCTGGGTAAATGACCTGGCTCCTGAGGACCTGGGTAAATGACCTGCTTCCGACGACCTGGGTAAATGACCTTGCTCCTGACGACCTGGGTAAATGACCTGGCTCCTGACTACCTGGGTAAATGACCTGGCTCCTGACTACCTGGGTAAATGACCTGGCTCCTGATGACCTGGGTAAATGACCTGGCTCCTGACAACCTGGGCAAATTACCTGTGTAAATTACCTGGCTCCTGACGACCTGGGTAAATGACCTGGCTCCTGAGGACCTGGGTAAATGACCTGGCTCCTGACGACCTGGGTAAATGACCTGGCTCCTGACGACCTAGGTAAATGACCTGGCTCCTGACGACCTGGGTAAATGACCTGGCTCCTGACGACCTGGGTAAATGACTTGGCTCCTGACGACCTAGGTAAATGACCTGGCTCCTGACGACCTGGGTAAAAGATCTGACTCCTGACTACCTGGGTAAATGACCTGGCTCCTGACTACCTGGGTAAATGACCTGGCTCCTGACTACCTGGGTAAATGACCTGGCTCCTGATGACCTGGCTCCTGACGACCTGGGTAAATGACCTGGGTAAATGACCTGGCTCCTGACGACCTGGGTAAATGACCTGGCTGCTGACGACCTGGGTAAATGACCTGCCTCCTGAGGACCTGGGTAAATGACCTGGCTCCTGAGGACCTGGGTAAATGACCTGGCTCCTGAGGACCTGGGTAAATGACCTGGCTCCTGACGACCTGGGTAAATGACCTGGCTCCCGAGGACCTGGGTAAATGACCTGGCTCCTGACGACCTGGGTAAATGACCTGGGTAAATGACCTGGCTCCAGACGACCTGGGTAAATGACCTGGCTCCTGACAACCTAGGTAAATGACCTGGCTCCTGACGACCTGGGTAAATGACCTGGCTCCTGACGACCTGGGTAAATGACTTGGCTCCTGATGACCTGGGTAAATGGCCTGGCTCCTGATGACCTAGGTAAATGACCTGGCTCCTGACGATCTGGGTAAATGACCTGGCTCCTGACGACCTGGGTAAATGACCTGGCTCCTGTGAACCTGGGTAAATGACCTGGCTCCTGACGACCTGGGTAAATGACCTGGCTCCTGTGAACCTGGGTAAATGACCTGGCTCCTGACGACCTGGGTAAATGACCTGGCTCCTGACTACCTGGGTAAATGACCTGGCTCCTGACTACCTGGGTAAATGACCTGGGTAAATGACCTTGCTCCTGACGACCTGGGTAAATGACCTGGCTCCTGACGACCTGGGTAAATGACCTGGCTCCTGACGACCTGGGTAAATGACCTGGCTCCTGACGACCTGGGTAAATGACCTGGCTCCTGACGACCTGGGTAAATGACCTGGCTCCTGATGATCTGGGTAAATGACCTGGCTCCTGACGACCTGGGTAAATGACCTGGGTAAATGACCTGGCTCCTGACGACCTGGGTAAATGACCTGGCTGCTGACGACCTGGGTAAATGACCTGGCTCCTGTGAACCTGGGTAAATGACCTGGCTCCTGACGACCTGGGTAAATGACCTGGCTCCTGACTACCTGTGTAAATGACCTGGCTCCTGACGACCTGAGTAAATGACCTGGCTCCTGATGACCTGGGTAAATGACCTGGGTAAATGACCTGCCTTCCGACGACCTGGGTAAATGACCTGGGTAAATGACCTTGCTCCTGACGACCTGGGTAAATGACCTGGCTCCTGACTACCTGGGTAAATGACCTGGCTCCTGACTACCTGGGTAAATGACCTGGCTCCTGATGACCTGGGTAAATGACCTGGCTCCTGACAACCTGGGCAAATTACCTGTGTAAATTACCTGGCTCCTGACGACCTGGGTAAATGACCTGGCTCCTGAGGACCTGGGTAAATGACCTGCTTCCGACGACCTGGGTAAATGACCTTGCTCCTGACGACCTGGGTAAATGACCTGGCTCCTGACTACCTGGGTAAATGACCTGGCTCCTGACTACCTGGGTAAATGACCTGGCTCCTGATGACCTGGGTAAATGACCTGGCTCCTGACAACCTGGGCAAATTACCTGTGTAAATTACCTGGCTCCTGACGACCTGGGTAAATGACCTGGCTCCTGAGGACCTGGGTAAATGACCTGGCTCCTGACGACCTGGGTAAATGACCTGGCTCCTGACGACCTAGGTAAATGACCTGGCTCCTGACGACCTGGGTAAATGACCTGGCTCCTGACGACCTGGGTAAATGACTTGGCTCCTGACGACCTAGGTAAATGACCTGGCTCCTGACGATCTGGGTAAATGACCTGGCTCCTGACGACCTGGGTAAATGACCTGGCTCCTGTGAACCTGGGTAAATGACCTGGCTCCTGACGACCTGGGTAAATGACCTGGCTCCTGTGAACCTGGGTAAATGACCTGGCTCCTGACGACCTGGGTAAATGACCTGGCTCCTGACTACCTGGGTAAATGACCTGGCTCCTGACTACCTGGGTAAATGACCTGGCTCCCGACGACCTGGGTAAATGACCTTGCTCCTGACGACCTGGGTAAATGACCTGGCTCCTGACGACCTGGGTAAATGACCTGGCTCCTGACGACCTGGGTAAAAGACCTGACTCCTGACTACCTGGGTAAATGACCTGGCTCCTGACTACCTGGGTAAATGACCTGGCTCCTGATGACCTGGCTCCTGACGACCTGGGTAAATGACCTGGCTCCTGACGACCTGGGTAAATGACCTGGCTGCTGACGACCTGGGTAAATGACCTGCCTCCTGAGGACCTGGGTAAATGACCTGGCTCCTGAGGACCTGGGTAAATGACCTGGCTCCTGAGGACCTGGGTAAATGACCTGGCTCCTGACGACCTGGGTAAATGACCTGGCTCCCGAGGACCTGGGTAAATGACCTGGCTCCTGACGACCTGGGTAAATGACCTGGGTAAATGACCTGGCTCCCGAGGACCTGGGTAAATGACCTGGCTCCTGACAACCTAGGTAAATGACCTGGCTCCTGACGACCTGGGTAAATGACCTGGCTCCTGACGACCTGGGTAAATGACTTGGCTCCTGATGACCTGGGTAAATGGCCTGGCTCCTGATGACCTAGGTAAATGACCTGGCTCCTGACGATCTGGGTAAATGACCTGGCTCCTGACGACCTGGGTAAATGACCTGGCTCCTGTGAACCTGGGTAAATGACCTGGCTCCTGACGACCTGGGTAAATGACCTGGCTCCTGTGAACCTGGGTAAATGACCTGGCTCCTGACGACCTGGGTAAATGACCTGGCTCCTGACTACCTGGGTAAATGACCTGGCTCCTGACTACCTGGGTAAATGACCTGGGTAAATGACCTTGCTCCTGACGACCTGGGTAAATGACCTGGCTCCTGACGACCTGGGTAAATGACCTGGCTCCTGACGACCTGGGTAAATGACCTGGCTTCTGACGACCTGGGTAAATGACCTGGCTCCTGACGACCTGGGTAAATGACCTGGCTCCTGACGACCTGGGTAAATGACCTGGCTCCTGATGATCTGGGTAAATGACCTGGCTCCTGACGACCTGGGTAAATGACCTGGGTAAATGACCTGGCTCCTGACGACCTGGGTAAATGACCTGGCTCCTGACTACCTGTGTAAATGACCTGGCTCCTGACGACCTGAGTAAATGACCTGGCTCCTGATGACCTGGGTAAATGACCTGGGTAAATGACCTGCCTTCCGACGACCTGGGTAAATGACCTGGGTAAATGACCTTGCTCCTGACGACCTGGGTAAATGACCTGGCTCCTGACTACCTGGGTAAATGACCTGGCTCCTGACTACCTGGGTAAATGACCTGGCTCCTGATGACCTGGGTAAATGACCTGGCTCCTGACAACCTGGGCAAATTACCTGTGTAAATTACCTGGCTCCTGACGACCTGGGTAAATGACCTGGCTCCTGAGGACCTGGGTAAATGACCTGGCTCCTGACGACCTGGGTAAATGACCTGGGTAAATGACCTGGCTCCAGACGACCTGGGTAAATGACCTGGCTCCTGACGACCTAGGTAAATGACCTGGCTCCTGACGACCTGGGTAAATGACCTGGCTCCTGACGACCTGGGTAAATGACTTGGCTCCTGACGACCTAGGTAAATGACCTGGCTCCTGACGATCTGGGTAAATGACCTGGCTCCTGACGACCTGGGTAAATGACCTGGCTCCTGTGAACCTGGGTAAATGACCTGGCTCCTGACGACCTGGGTAAATGACCTGGCTCCTGTGAACCTGGGTAAATGACCTGGCTCCTGACGACCTGGGTAAATGACCTGGCTCCTGACTACCTGGGTAAATGACCTGGCTCCTGACTAGCTGGGTAAATGACCTGGCTCCCGACGACCTGGGTAAATGACCTTGCTCCTGACGACCTGGGTAAATGACCTGGCTCCTGACGACCTGGGTAAATGACCTGGCTCCTGACGACCTGGGTAAAAGACCTGACTCCTGACTACCTGGGTAAATGACCTGGCTCCTGACTACCTGGGTAAATGACCTGGCTCCTGACGACCTGGGTAAATGACCTGGGTAAATGACCTGGCTCCTGACGACCTGGGTAAATGACCTGGCTGCTGACGACCTGGGTAAATGACCTGCCTCCTGAGGACCTGGGTAAATGACCTGGCTCCTGAGGACCTGGGTAAATGACCTGGCTCCTGAGGACCTGGGTAAATGACCTGGCTCCTGACGACCTGGGTAAATGACCTGGCTCCCGAGGACCTGGGTAAATGACCTGGCTCCTGACGACCTGGGTAAATGACCTGGGTAAATGACCTGGCTCCAGACGACCTGGGTAAATGACCTGGCTCCTGACAACCTAGGTAAATGACCTGGCTCCTGACGACCTGGGTAAATGACCTGGCTCCTGACGACCTGGGTAAATGACTTGGCTCCTGATGACCTGGGTAAATGGCCTGGCTCCTGACGACCTAGGTAAATGACCTGGCTCCTGACGATCTGGGTAAATGACCTGGCTGCTGACGACCTGGGTAAATGACCTGGCTCCTGTGAACCTGGGTAAATGACCTGGCTCCTGACGACCTGGGTAAATGACCTGGCTCCTGTGAACCTGGGTAAATGACCTGGCTCCTGACGACCTGGGTAAATGACCTGGCTCCTGACTACCTGGGTAAATGACCTGGCTCCTGACTACCTTGGTAAATGACCTTGCTCCTGACGACCTGGGTAAATGACCTGGCTCCTGACGACCTGGGTAAATGACCTGGCTCCTGACGACCTGGGTAAATGACCTGGCTCCTGACGACCTGGGTAAATGACCTGGCTCCTGACGACCTGTGTAAATGACCTGGCTCCTGACGACCTGGGTAAATGACCTGGCTCCTGACGATCTGGGTAAATGACCTGGCTCCTGACGACCTGGGTAAATGACCTGGGTAAATGACCTGGCTCCTGACGACCTGGGTAAATGACCTGGCTGCTGACGACCTGGGTAAATGACCTGGCTCCTGAGGACCTGGGTAAATGACCTGGCTCCTGAGGACCTGGGTAAATGACCTGGCTCCTGACGACCTGGGTAAATGACCTGGCTCCTGACGACCTGGGTAAATGACCTGGCTCCTGACGACCTGGGTAAATGACCTGGCTCCTGACGACCTGGGTAAATGACCTGGCTCCTGACGACCTGGGTAAATGACCTGGCTCCTGACGACCTGGGTAAATGACCTGGCTCCTGACGACCTGGGTAAATGACCTGGCTCCTGACGACCTGGGTAAATGACCTGGCTCCTGACGACCTGGGTAAATGACCTGGCTCCTGACAACCTGGGTAAATGACCTGGCTCCTGACAACCTGGGTAAATGACCTGGCTCCTGACTACCTGGGTAAATGACCTGGCTCCTGACGACCTGGGTAAATGACCTGGCTCCTGACTACCTGGGTAAATGACCTGGCTCCTGACTACCTGGGTAAATGACCTGGCTCCTGATGACCTGGGTAAATGACCTGGCTCCTGACAACCTGGGTAAATGACCTGGCTCCTGACGACCTGGGTAAATGGCCTGGCTCCTGACGACCTGGGTAAATGACCTGGCTCCTGACGACCTGGGTAAAGGACCTGGCTCCTGACGACCTGCGTAAATGACCTGGCTCCTGACGACCGTTAGGACTGCAGCCCAAAGAAGTTAAGGTTGATACAATAGCTTTCTCTATGAATTTGAGAGTGGTTACATTTCTCCAACCCCCATCCCTCATCCATCCCCCCAAGTCTCTGGGCAGCCATTTTGTTTCTGTTTAAATCCTAGGTTGTCCCTTTAAAAAAGCCACACAACAAACAACCAATCTGAAGTTGAAACAATAACAAAGCAGTCATTCCACCACTGTTTTGGTAATAAGATGATGATGGGCCTGGAGACATTTAACTACTCTCAAATTCATAGACAGACCAATGGATGCAAGGACTGACTATCCATGGTATCAACATTATAGTTTTAACCATGTTGAGGCTATACAGTGTTGATTTACATTGTTTCTAAACATTGGAGTAAAAAAAGCTTATTTGGGGTTCTGATGGGATACAACAGTTGAACTAAGCTCATGAGGCATGTGTTTAACACCAAACATCAGTTCAACAACTGCAGAGTTTGTGCCTCTGTTTTTTAGAAGGTACTTACGAGTGTTAATCAGGGAACGGTTTCTCAAAACCATCTTATGGCTAAATTCACCGTTAGAACCATCGGACACCTTAAGATGCGTTTGGGAAACCGGGCCCAGATATCCAGTTTCCTTCTCTTCTTCTTCCTCCTTTTTCGATGTAACAGTCATCTCTTCCTCCTCCTCTTTCACTCCATAAACTGCATCCTCCTCTCCTTTTACTGTAACATCCTCCTCCTCTTTCACTCTCAACGCTTCTTCCTCTTCTTTCACAGTAACGGCCTCATCCTCTACTTCTTGTTTTACTGTGATCCCCTCCTCTCCTTTAGCACGGGAGTAGCTTAGTGACCGCATGGTCGGGGATGTTAGCTAGCTAGGCTAATGCTAACTTAACCAGCCCGCCAGCTGACTAATAACAACAACACCGTAAGTATGAAATTAAATCGGATAACTAACCAAGACGACAGAATTGGTTTTAAAACACAGTGGCTAATAAAAAAAAACGAAAGCATCTAAAGAGCTTTATTGGTTCGGCTATTGTGTCCAGCAAGCTACCGAGGTGTCTGACTAACTATTGCTGCTGCTGAAAGAAGCGTTCCGTCCACTAAATTATACGTCACACCAACAGCGTCGCCTTAAATTCCCACACTGCTGACTGGATTGGGTAGTTGAGTAAAATGTATATTTAATTTTCAGACAAAAAGTTAAAGGGTAGGAACCAGAGACGTCGCTAGAACTAAAATATTAATTAGCCCCCCCCTGAATAAATCAATATCAGTCTATATATTTTTTCTGTGATTTATTTTTTTCGTCAACCATTCCATCGCATCTTAAACTTCTTAACGGGCCGGCACTAGGACCGGGGGAGGCTGCTGCTTCACTAGTGATTGTTAGACTTTCTTCAGCAAAGATGGCTGAAAGAAATACTTCGAGAGAGGGGTACCACTACACAGAACTGAACTGGATCAAAGATGGTGGACAACAGTACTAAGATGGAAGCAAATGTAAGTGATTATAACGTCAAAACGAATCATGCAAAAACATGCACAGTTGACAGGAATGTTAGTTAATGTAGAGACAAACGATTATGCATTTTTTTTATCATAAAGTTCATTTCCAAAAATCGTGATTTAGCAAGCTAGCTGACTAGCTAACATTAGCCAGCTAGCTGACTAGCTAACATTAGCCAGCTAGCTGACTAGCTAACATTAGCCAACTAGCTGACTAGCTAACATTAGCCAGCTAGCTGACCCAGCTAACATTAGCCAGCTAGCTGACTAGCTAACATTAGCCAGCTAGCTGACTAGCTAACATTAGCCAGCTAGCTGACTAGCTAACATTAGCCAACTAGCTGACTAGCTAACATTAGCCAGCTAGCTGACTAGCTAACATTAGCCAGCTAGCTGGCTAGCTTTATGGGTGTTGTGACATGAGTATGAAATTGTAATTCTGGTTGTTTTAGGGACTCCTGAAACAACCAGCAAACCAGACTGTCGTTTTGGAAAACAGTGGATGTATAGAATCTAGCTAGCTGAAGAATTTACTGCAAATTTAATGTACAATTTTGTAAGCTTTCCTTGCTGATATTTGCCATGCAGATAGATGAAATAACGTAGCTAACTATGTTCTTGCTTATTGTGCAGTGGATTATTAAAATCCCTGTATGCCCATGGATGTGTAGCTAGCTATCTAGCCGATCTGTGTATGGACCCAAACGTTTGGTACACATATTAGTTCAGAACCTATCTATGAACCTCAGCTATCATAGCCAGTTGTATCAACTTCAAAACAGCCTGAATGACATTAATGAAGCCTATGGATTGAGTAGATTATAATATCATGTTGTGCCAAGGATGCAAGTCGTATATACATGTAGTTATTACCATGCATGAGATCCCCACATTGTAGCCTGTACATTTAATATATTCACTGATCATGTACTGTACCTTGGCAAATAAAGGTGCAGTTTAGGTATGAATGTCTTTGAGATTATTTTTCAGTCATATCCAATACCAGGAGTATCAAATTCCAGTCTTTGAATGACGCTGTGTCTGCATGTATGTATTACAATTCTACACTTCAACAGTGTTTACCAATCTTGGTCCTGGGACATCAATGGTTACACATTGTAACTAATAGACTAGAAACAGGATTTAACTAGTTAATTCATATATACAGAAATATAATGTTAAAAAACAGTACACTACACTTCCTATGCATCATGTAAATACTCCAACACCGGTTCATCTCAACATCTAATGCCCTTCATCTGCATTGATCTGATAAACACAGGATAGGTGGAGTATTTCATCACATTACACTTCATTTCACCCAGTAGAGAATGTGAAACGCTTTATTGAAAAGCTCATCCAAGTGTTATAAATACAAGTTCAATCTGTACTTCAATGCACATCTGTTGTGCATTATAAAAACAGAGGAAGAAAGAGGAGGTGGAGAGAGAGGTGTAAAAGACAGAAAGGGAAAGAGGTAAGCACATAGGAGCAGGGAAGGCAGCACATGATTAATGAATCACAGTGCTACCTAAATATTCTCTCAGTTCATCACAATTACATAGCAGTGTCTCTAGTCGGCCCAAAGGTTATCTTTAAAGCAGCTGAGATGGCGATGATGGGACTAGGGGTTGGCATCCTCTCACATCAAAACATATCTGCAGACGAGAGACAGATGGAGAGAGAGAGCATGTTTAAGCCTTGTGTTTTTATTTTTTATTCTAACATTGTTAGTCATCAATCAGGAGGTGAAATGCAAAACTGACCTGGGATCATTAACTCTGGGACTACTGCATCTCTGTCTGTATTTCAATGTAAAGCATCTCTTTAATAATACTTCCTGTTGACCTGACCAAGTGACCTCTCACCTCTGATCATGCTGTGCCCTCTATGTAGCCAGTTCAGATGCTGTAGGGGTTCACCGACACAGCTGATATAACCTAGAGGATTTAGGGAGAAGGGGAGAGAGGGATGAAGTGAAGGAGAGAGACTGTTATTGAGAAAATAAGGTAGTTAAAGCCACAGTGTTCAACAGGAATCTGTGTGTGGCCTCACCTGGTGTCCACACCACACTAAGTGGCTGCAGAGTACTTTATGCTGAAAAACATGAAATGACCCACAAGGACAAACAATATAGTGTAGTTATAGAAATAATGAAGTGTCTTACTATTCTCCATGGTTGGCCCTCTTGCCTATTCTTTGAAGGTGGAAGGAGCCACAGTAATACACCTGAGCCTGCTTACTGAACAACACAATCCATCAATCAGATTGATACATGAGTGTGTAGGTGTGGGTTATAGAGTGTCTAATTGCTCTACATTTCTGCAATATGGGTGATTTAAAACAGCCTGTTTTGTTTTTGCACAGACATCACACCCTTACCTAAACAGCACCCTCACCTGAGAAGTAGAAATCAAAGGGAGAGTAACTGTGATTTGAATAACTGCAGTTGACATAGCTAAGTAAATGGAAGAATACTCTTATTGCAATGTGAATGGCTCTAAAATGAGCATAGTGTAGTCTAAGGTGTTGCCAGGGAACAGTACCCTCTTAAAAGAGCCTTTGGTTGAGCATAGTGTAGTCTATGGTGTTGCCAGGGAACAGCACCCTCTTAAAAGAGCCTTTGGTTGTGCATAGTGTAGTCTATGGTGTTGCCAGGGAACAGCACCCTCTTTGAAGAAGTAGGAGGTGAAGATCTCCTGCACACGGATTGCCTCTCTTGCTGCGTTGTTGGACCCCATCCTTGAAACATCCTGCAGAGCAGCAGACTCCTCCTCTGGGACACGGCGGCGAGCTGCAGATCCCCTCCTGGTCCTCGTGTCCATCCTCATGAAGTTACGCAGGACACAGGTAGCCTTCACACATCTGCATTCCTCCAGGAGGCAGTCCCAGATGACCCTGGTCACCCAACCTTGCAGTCCCCTACACGGTAACTGTAGGCAATCGTTTTGAAGGAATCTCCAGCTACAAGGTATCTGTAGGAATATGGAAGACAATGTAATTATTAGACTGTTACATCACCAGGTCATTGTGGATTACTAAAGTATAATATCCCTGATAACAAATCATGATAACATTGGATTGATAGATGCATGGGCACACATATGTACATGTGTACATGTGACAATAACAGGATCATATCAAGGATGGCATCACAAATGAATACATAAATACCACTTGAAGCTTGATGACGAGTTGATCATTTGAATCAGCTGTGCAGTGCTGAGGCAAAAACAACAATGTGCCTCTTTGAGTCCCCAGGACTGAGAACCACTGCTCTTCATTGGGACCTCTTCATATGTAGACTGGCTTTCATAGAGCTCTTTATCTGAGGACAGAAAACCTCACAAGAAACACACTTCATTGTAGTCAAAATACACCACACTGAATATTATGTTAGTATTATCTCCGTCCTCACTTCTAGGGACAGGAACAACACAAAAGTACCTGCCCTATCCAGAATAGCCTCCTCTCTCACTGACAGTTGGGGCTGCTATCCTTTCACCCTCCTCCATGGCTGTTAGCTAGCTACCTACAAATGCATTTGGAGTTTGTTTTTTACAGTGATAAATACATCAAGATAGCTAATATGAAGTTAGGTAGCTGATGATATTTAATTCACTTAGCTATCTATCTATCTATACAGTATTTGCTAGCCAACTAGTTAGCTCATTTAGCAGCTTATTTGAGTTAGCCTGCACTGTAGCTAGTTAGCTAATAATACATCGTTGTTTTTACATTTTCCAAATCTATTTCCTTACTTGAATAGGTTCTCCCAGCCATGTGGACAACTGGAAACAGGGCAGCAAAGTTTGTCCCCAGAGCGTTTCGAGAGTGATCGGATGACAGAAGTCACATTTAGGTGCCAGGTGTAACTGAGGCCGTAGACACTCCATATCCATTACTTTGAGTGTTTTATATAATATGACTAAATTAGATTCTTTCTGTGTTGCAGGGGCAGTCAAGAAATGGAACGGCAAGGCCACAGAACATGACATAAGCAGAGCTGTGGGAGACCACCTCAAGCCCCTGGTAGAGCCGGGGGTCGTGTTTACCACTCCACCATCAGAGCTGTGGGAGACCACCTCAAGCCCCTGGTAGAGCCGGGGGTGGTGTTTACCACTCCACCAGCAGAGCTGTGGGAGACCACCTCAAGCCCCTGGTAGAGCCGGGGGTGGTGTTTACCACTCCACCATCAGAGCTGTGGGAGACCACCTCAAGCCCCCGGTAGAGCCGGGGGCGGTGTTTACCACTCCACCACGCCTTCAGCAGGCTGGAAAAGTGGGATTGATACTGTTTTTCATACTAAGATGGACCAAGAGTCTGTTGATTGGTCAGTCATTGGGTTCATTTGTTCAAATCAAATCAAGCTTTATTTATACAGCACATTTCAGACATGGATGCAACACAATGGCTTCACAGGAAAAAACAATGAAAATATACAGAAATATTTAGGACACAACAAACATAAGACTAACAACTGAAAGACTAATGAACATTCTAAAGAAATGCCATTGATTAAAATATTAATTGGATGCAACATCCAACCCAAAATATCAGCTTGTTTTTTTAGGAGGGGCTCTGAAAGACACTATGGGGGTGTCCTCTGAAAATTGACAAGTAACAACAACTGGGACCTAAAAGACACCCACCATGAGACCCACTAAATCTGCCCAAGAAGAAGCAAACAAAAGAAAAAAATCCACACCAAACTTAAAGACAGGAAGCAAACCAAAAAGGTGGAGCAACTAAAGGTGTTGACTCTCCACATCTATCAAGACAACTGGAGCACTGGGCCAGACACTCTTAAATAGAACCTGCACCAGCTCAGGTGAAACACCTTCCCACTAACGAGATGGACAAGCCAGCACAGGTGTAACACATACTGACACCAATCAGTGGGTCCTACGTGCTAACGAGCTATATGTGCTAAAGTCCAACCTAAAAACATAAATGGAAAAACCAAAAGCTTAAGAGAATGCTCACCACCAACAGAAAACAACTTCCATGTCACATTAGAATCAACTACAATGCTTCACCATCACCAATATAAACATGGTGTCTGTCTAACAACAACTAAAAACAATATTTATTTTTCCCACAGAGAAACCTAAAACTCACTAACTTCTAGAACTCTCGTCCCCTTGAAACGAGCCCAAACAAAACTCATCTCCAATACGGAAAAACAGTCAAAATAAATTGTGATCCATGGCAACGCACTGGCTAAACGCAAAACATTTTGACTGCCCCCCTTGAGACAATCAGCAACCAGGTTGTCCTTACAACAGACTTGTCTGATTTCAAGAGGAAACTCCTGCAATATCCGTAGTAACTTTCCACCTCACTGCAGAGCTTCTCTCTCTTTTCAGGGTTCACTAGATAGGCATGTTGTTGGATCGGGGCCCAGTCCCCAATGTCATGCTCTAGTACATTTGGTTTGGCACATCTGAGAATGAACCCTGCTATTCTAAAAGCACAATGTCAATATAATTGTCAGTTGGTTGCATAAATAATTACCATTACCAAATGCTACATGAAATGTAAATATGAAATATTTGGTTGCATAGTTGGAGGTGGGATAGCCCAATGTCAAAACACATTTTTAACATCTTCAAATCAATAACCAATATGCAGAAACAGTTTGGGATGAATTGAAAACCTAACATGTGGTATATACACAAACATCGGCCACAATAATACTTTTTTAAAAACAAGCACCTTATAAACTGCACAAGCACCAGAAACACTGTTGTTTTGACAAGTAGCAATAAATCACGGATATCGATTAGGGGGGAAATCAGGTTGTAGGTGATGTTGAAACTAACAACTAAAAAAAACACATGGAAATGGGAGATATCTTTCACCTCACTGGTTAGAGGACAACCTGCTGAAAACAGTCAGCTACATTTTGGAGTGATGCATTTAAATGTAGGGGTCGCTAAACAAAGGAACACAACCCTTATTTGTCATCACTCATCGATATCATGTCAAAATTAATTGTGTGACAGAAGGGAGATGAGGTTGCACGTCCTGTTAAAACTAACAGCTCAAAAACCACACAGAATTTGGGAGTAATGTGTACATCCCTGATTAGAGGACAATTTGTAGAAAATAGATCGCTACATTTTGAAGTGTTGCATTTTGATTCAAGTGGGTCATCAACATGGTAAGTGTAACACAGCTCTTTTTGTGTTAGTCACTTTTTGTTAAATCTCATAAATAGTACTCTTCCAATTCAGAGCCTGGATTTTCCCCCTGAGGCTAATATCCATATCATGTTGAAATCAATAGAACAGGGGACAAACATTTAGGCTTCTACATTGTGACATCATTAAAATACTCCTACTACAATGTTAAAACATTCCACATTGTGACATTAATTCATTGATATCATGAAACAACTCCATGTATTTTCTGATGTTTAATCAGAGATCTTTTATCAGTGTACCTCTTCCCACATTGATCACAGCTATGAGGTTTCTCTCCTGTATGTGTTCTCTGGTGTACAGTCAGAGAGCCAGATGTAGTAAAACTCTTCCCACATTGACCACAGGTATAAGGTTTATCTCCTGTGTGTGTTCTCTGGTGTGATGTCAGATGGTCAGATCGACCAAAACTCTTTCCACATTGACCACAGCTATAAGATTTCTCTCCTGTGTGTATTCTCTGGTGTGATGTCAGCTGGCCAGATCGACCAAAACTCTTTCCACATTGATCACAGCTATAAGATTTCTCTCCTGTGTGTATTCTCTGGTGTAGAGTCAGAGTGCTAGATGCAGCAAAACTCTTCCCACATTGATCACAGCTATAAGGTTTCTCTCCTGTGTGTGTTCTCTGGTGTGATATCAGGTTGCTTAGCTGAGTAAAACTCATACCACATTGAGTACAGCTAAACGGTTTCTCCCCTGTGTGTGTTCTCTGGTGTAGAGTCAGTTGGGCAGATGTAGTAAAACTCTTCCCACATTGACCACAGCTATAAGATTTCTCTCCTGTGTGTATTCTCTGGTGTGATGTCAGCTGGCCAGATCGACCAAAACTCTTTCCACATTGATCACAGCTATAAGATTTCTCTCCTGTGTGTGTTCTCTGGTGTATCTTCAGATGGCCAGATGTAACAAAACTCTTCCCACATTGATCACAGCTATACGGTTTCTCTCCTGTGTGTGTTCTCTGGTGTGATATCAGGCTGGTTGAATGAGTAAAACTCTTCCCACATTGACAGCTATAAGGTTTCTCTACTGTGTGGATTTTCTGATGAATTTTAATGCCTGCTAAGGAGGTGAATCTCTTCCCACAGTCAGAGCAGCAGTGAGGTTTCTTCCCTGTGGATCTCTGCAGGTGTTTATTGAGGTGTTCTGATGTGGAGAAACTCTTCTCTGCCTTGTCAGCATCATGAGGTTGTTGAGGCTCCCCAGAGGACCCACGGTAGTCCCGTCTCTCTCCTGTGTGAACAACAAAGTCAGACAGATGGTTAAAGGCCCACAACAGGGGAAATCCACTGTAAAAAAGTGATGCCAACAGCGTAGCCATGATGTTGTACAACAATTGATGTCTGTAATGAATGTAATGATTATTTGAAATTTGTCTTAAAATGAGCAAGAACAGTCATATATTGTCTTGTTTTCACATTAGTACACATCGATGATTGTAGACAAGAAATAAGTTATTCATGTAGTTGAAACTCTAAGCACTGTGCCAGACGACTTTGGTCTGATTCTTTCGGAATCTCTGACGATACGAAAGAGAGGTTGAACAGACTAGTAATAGGGGTTCCACAATGGCGGCGGATAATTTTAGAAAGAGATGGTCCAGATTGTCTAGCCCAGCTGATTTGTACAGGTCCAGGTTTTGCAACTCTTTCAGAACATCAGCTATCTGGATTTGGGTGAAGGAGAAGCTAGGGAGGCTTGGGGAAGTATCTGCTGGGGGTGGGGAGCTGTTGAACTGAACTGCCTCTTACTCTGTCCCAGATGCTAATATATGCACATTATTATTAGTATTGGATATAAAACACTCTGAAGTTTCTAAAACTGTTTGAATGATGTCTGTGAGTATAACAGAACTCATATGGCAGGCAAAAACCTGAGAAAAAATCCAAACAGGAAGTGAGAATTCTGAGACTGGTCAATGTTCAACTCATCGGTGATTCAATTCCCTGTAAGATATGGATCTGTTTGCACTTCCTACGCCTTCCACTAGATGTCAACAGTCTGTAGAACGTGGAACGAAGCTTATGCTGTGTTGTGGGACCGGATGGGAGGGGAATGAGTCAGTGGTCTGGCAGATTGCCAGTTCCTGGTCAAGCGCTTTCCTCATGATATCGCCTTGCGTTCCATAACTTCTACAGACATGAAGGAATGCTCCGGTTGGAACGTTATTGGATAGTTATGATAACAACATCCTGAAGATTGATTCTCTACTTAGTTTGACCAGTTTATTCTACCTGTTATATATCTTTTTGAAGTTTTTGTCCGAGTTCACCTGCATCTGCGCGAGCATTTGGACATGTGCAGTAAACATACTAGCAAAAGTAGCTACTTAGACATAAGTCATGGACATTATCGAACAAAACAACGATTTATTGTGGCACTAACTAACTCAGATTATTGCATGGTGTGCTTTTTACGTAAAGTTTTTTTTAAATCTGACACAGCGGTTGCATTAAGAACAAGTGTATCTTTAATTCTATGTAAAATATGTGTCTTTCATCAAAGTTTATGATGAGTATATCTGTTATTTGACGTGGCTCTCTGCAATTTCTCCGGATATATTGGAGGCATTTCTGAACATGGCGCCAATCTAAACCGAGATTTGTGGATATAAATATGCACATTATCGAACAAAATGTATTGTGTAACATGATGTCCTATGAGTGTCATCTGATGAAGATCATCAAAGGTTAGTGATTAATTTGATCTCTATTTCTGCTTTTTGTGACTACTATCTTTTGCTGGGAAAATGGCTGTCTTTTCCTGTGGCTATGTACTGAGCTAACATAATTGTTTGGTGTGCTTTCGCCGTAAATCCTTTTTGAAATCAGACATGTTGGCTGGATTCACAACATGTGTAGCTTTAATTTGGTGTCTTTCATGTGTGATTTCATGAAAGATTGATTTTTATAGTAGTATATTTGAATTTGGCGCGCTACATTTTTTCTGGCTTTTGGCCAAGTGGGACGCTACCGTCCCACATATCCCAGAGAAGTTAAGTTGGTGAGGAAATTACTGTAAAAGAACGACCAGGCATCTTCGACTGACGGGAAGAGGTCAATATCCTTCCAAGATACCCGGGCCAGGTCGATTAGAAAGGCCTGCATGCAGAAGTGTTTTAGGGAGCATTTGACAGTGATGAGGGGTGGTCGTTTGACCGCGGACCCATAACGGATGCAGGCAATTAGGCAGTGATTGCTGAGATCCTGATTGAAAACAGTAGAGGTGTATTTGAAGGGCAAGTTGGTCAGGATAATATCTATGAGGGTGCCCATGTTTACGGATTTAGGGTTGTACCTGGTGGGTTCCTCAATAATTTGTGTGAGATTGAGGGCATCTAGCTTGGATTGTAGGATGGCCGGGGTGTTAAGCATTTCCCAGTTTAGGTCACCTAACAGAACAAACTCTGAAGATAGATGAGGGCAATCAATTCGCATATGGTGTCCAGGGCACAGCTGGGAGTCTGTAACAGGCGGAAACAGTGAGAGACTTATTTCTGGACAGATTCATTTTTTAAATTAGAAACTTGAACTGTTTGGGCGTAGACCTGGAAAGTATGACAGAACTATACAGGCCATCTCTGCAGTAGATTGCAACTCCCCCCCCTTTGGCAGTTCTATCTTGACGGAAAATGTTGTAGTTGGGGATGGACATTTCAGAATTTTTGGTGGCCTTCTAGAGCCAGGACTCAGACACGGCAAGGACATCAAGAGGAGTAGGATGAGGGTACGGCTAAAAGCTATCAGAATTAGTTGTCTAGTGCGATGGGTACAGAGAAGATAAGGAGCAGATTTCTGGGCGTGGTAGGATAGATTCAAGGCATAATGTACAGACAGGAGTATGGTAGGGTGCGGGTACAGTGGAGGTAAACCTAGGCATTGAGTGACGATAGGAGAGGTTGCATCTCTGGAGGCTCTAGTTATGCTAGGTGAGGTCACCGCATGTGTGGGAGTCAGGACAAACGAGCTCTCTGAGGCATGTTGAGTGGGACTAAGGGCTCTGCAGTAAAATAAAACAATGATAACTACCCTAAACAACAGTATACAAGGCATATTGACATTAGAGAGACATAAAGCGAGGCATAAAGCAATCACAGGTGTTGATTGGGAGAGCTAGCTAAGACAACAACGGGTACGACAACAACAGTTAATCAGCTAAGACAACAACAGGTAAAATGGCAATGAATGGGCAGAGAGGGTCAGTTAACTACACACAGGGCCTGAGTTCGAGGCTGGGGCCGACAGATAAACAAAATAAACAAAATGGAGACCCGTGATTAATGAACAATCTAGCAGGCATCAGCTATGTAGCCAAGTGATCATAGGGTCCAGTGAACAGCAATATATGAACTAGGGAAGCCGTTAGGTAGTCATTACTATGCTAGCCGGGAGATGCGCCTGGCTCGAGGCTAACTGGTGCTAGCTTTGGGACAAGGGCGTTAGCCACTATAGCCAATCCGGTGCAAAGGTTCCTGCTTACAGCAGGAATCCGGTGATGTAGTGGCTTCTAGTCGTCTTAGTGAAGAGTCTGGGAGGCATCAGCTGTGTAGCCGAGTGATAATAGGGTCCACTGAGCAGGCCGGGAGATGGGCCTGGCTCAAGGCTAGCGTCTAGGCTGGGCCACTCGGTAGCAGCTAGCCAGCTGCGATTATTATAAACTCTGGTGTAATGGTCCAGAGTTTACGGCAGGAATACGGTGATGTAGTGGAGAAAAACAGTCCGATATGCTCAGGGTTGATATCGCGCTGTGCAGACTGGCAGGTATTATCCAGGCTAAAAGAGGCTGGTGTCTGAGCTAAAAAGGTAAAGGCCGCTAGCAGTGGCTAACAATGACTAAATAGCTAGTAGCTAATTAGCTGGTTAGCTTCGGATGGAGGTTCTAGCTATAAGGTCTAAAAAATAGCAGATCCGTATCACATTGGGTGAGGTGTGTTGCACAAAAATATGAAAAAAACATAACATTTACAACAAACAGTTAATCAGCTAAGACAACAGCAGGTAAAA
Organism: Salvelinus alpinus; assembly: GCF_045679555.1. Lineage (NCBI taxonomy): Eukaryota > Metazoa > Chordata > Actinopteri > Salmoniformes > Salmonidae > Salvelinus > Salvelinus alpinus. Next base: position 114,211,441 of record NC_092087.1, on the reverse strand, counting down.
TGGCAGTGGCAATTCTAGAATGTACTATATAGCCTAGTAACCTGGTTAAACTAAAATGTTGACATCATGGATGAATTCTAGAATACACTATATATCCTAGAAACCTGGTTAAATTATCATTATGACATCATGGATGAATTCTAGAATATACTATATATCCTAGAAACCTGTTTAAACTATCATTATGACATCATGGATGAATTCTAGAATATACTATATATCCTAGAAACCTGTTTAAATTATCATTCTGACATCATGGATGAATTCTAGAATATACTATAGAGCCTAGAAACCTGGTTAAACTATCATTATGACATCATGGATGGCCAGTCCTTGTATTCATAGTATAGTGAATTCAGGGGGTAGCCCTGAGCTGAACTCAAACCTGGGTCCAGCGACTGTCAAGCCAACACCTTATAACTGTTATGCCAAGATGTCTGAACTTCTTGACGAGGTCGCTAGTTGTTGGGTTACGGTTTCTACAATATCTTTCCCTATGATTTTGAGAGTGGTTACACTTCTCCTTCCCCCATCCCTCAGCTGTTTACCAAACCAAGTCTCTGGGCAGCAATTTTGTTGCTGTTTAAAAAACCCACACAACCCAGCAATCTGCAGTTCAAACAATAACAAATCTGTCATTCCACCACTGTTTTGGTAATAAAATGATTATGGGGTTGGAGAAATGTAACTAGAGACAGACAGACCTATGGATGCAAAGGACTGACCATCCATGATATCAACATTATAGTTTTAACCATGTTTTAACCATGTTGAGGCGATACAGTGTTGATTTACATTGTTTCTAAACATTGGAGTAAAAAAAGCTTATTTGGGGTTCTGATGGGGAACAACAGTTGAACTAAGCTCATGAGCCATGTGTTATATTCTTCAAGAATCAATGGCTATAAATAAATAATTTAAAAGTCACAATATGGATGTAGCAATTGCAGATTTCCGCTTTAACACCAAACATCAGTTCAACAACTGCAGAGTTTGTGCCTCTGTTTTTAAGACAGTACTTACTAGTGTTAATCAGGGAACGGTTTCTCAAAACCATCTTATGGCTAAATTCATCGTTAGAACCATTGGATGCCTTAAGATGCGTTTGGGAAACCGGGCCCAGATATCCAGGTCCCTCCTCTTCCTCCTCCTCCTTTTTCGATGTAACAGTCATCTCTTCCTCCTCCTCTTTCACTCCATAAACTGCATCCTCCTCTCCTTTTACTGTAACATCCTCTTCCTCTTTCACTCTGAACGCTTCTTCCTCTTCTTTCACAGTAACGGCATCACCCTCTACTTCTTGTTTTACTGTGATACCCGCTTCTTCTATAGCAGGTGAGTAGCTTAGTGACCGCATGGCCGGGGATGTTAGCTAGGCTAATGCTAACTTAACCAGCCCGCTAGCTGACTAACAACAACACTGTAAATATGAAATTAAATCGGATAACTAACTAGACGATAGAAGTGGGTTTAAAACACAGTGGCTAATATACACTAATGCGTCTAAAGAGCTATATTGGTTCGGCTATTTTGTCTAGCAAGCTACGGAGGTGGCTGAATTACTGATGCTGCTGTTGAAAGAAGCGTTCCGTCCACTAGATTATACGTCACACCAGCAGCATAACCTTAAATTCCCAGACCGCCATCTGTTGACTGGAGTGGGTAACGCAGTTGAGTAAAATGTATATTTTATCTTCAGACAACAAGTTAAAGTGTATTTACATTACACTCGGTGTAATACACTCAGTGATAAAGGTATTTGATTCTGGGTAATCCACAGCAGATATTTGGAGAATTTGAAAATTGAGTGGTCCTGGGATAGAAGTTGACATTACATCATAAAATCCACGTTTTAAATCATACATTAGCAATTTATGTTTTAGGAACTACTGTTGTTGGTTTGGTGTCAAGTAAGCCTCTCTTTATATGTTATTTGCCGAATCTCAGTTTTCCATGTGGGTTTTATGCTAAAGTTCCCTCTTTCAAGTTGGTATCTAACTGGAAAATGCATCTTCTTTAGGAGTGATATTTTTACCCTGTCGACTACTGATCGTTCATCCACACTGTGTGTCTCATCAATGCAGGTCATTTATGACAAATGTATAAAGTATATGTTTTATAAACTCATGAACACCAGCCAGTTTATCAGCCCGGTTTTGATAGTTTAGGTGTATTATACTTCCTCGCCATCAGAGGGGGACATTGAGTAAATCTTCATGTTAATTTGATATATTTTGATAGTCCTTTTTGTATTGTCAACTTTTCGATGGGGATGTTATGTTTTGATACCGGAGGTACAAGGCCTTGAAAGCATTAAACTTCAAAGCAGTGTGTTGATGCCTGTATCACTTTATCAGCAGCACGTCATTCGTCTTCAGCGAACAACCACCTGATTGGTTTGGTTTGGTTCAACACTGCAGGCGACTGCCAACTGACTGCTCTACAAATCACCTTACATCATAAATAACTACTCATTATTATTTAAGCAGTGTGTCACTTTATCAGCATTGATCAATGACTTCTGAAGGTTAATTTTCTCCCATCATTCTGTTTGTCTCTGATCTTTTGATCTGCAAACACGTTTAGGTTTTGTTAGTTTGGTTCTAAATGGTCTCGGTGCTGGTTGGCTACGCTGGTTAGGCTAATAGCTAGTTGGCTAAATAGCTAACGTTAGCTGGTTGGCTACGCTGGTTGGCTACGCTGCTTAGGCTAATAGCTAGTTGGCTAAATAGCTAACGTTAGCTGGTTGGCTACTCTGGTTAGGCTAATAGCTAGTTGGCTAAATAGCTAACGTTAGCTGGTCGTCTACGCTGGTTAGGCTAATAGCTAGTTGGCTAAATAGCTAACGTTAGCTGGTTGGCTACGCTGGTTAGGCTAATAGCTAGTTGCTAAATAGCTAACGTTAGCTGGCCGGCTAAGATAACTGCATATAGCTAATGTTTGCTGGCTGGCTAAGATAACTGCATATAGCTAACGTTAGCTGGCCGGCTAAGATAACTGCATATAGCTAACGTTAGCTGGCTGGCGTAGATAACTGCATATAGCTAATGTTAGCTGGCTGGCTAAGATAACTGCATATAGCTAATGTTAGCTGGCTGGCTAAGATAACTGCATATAACTAATGTTAGCTGGCTGGCTAAGATAACTGCATATAGCTAATGTTAGCTGGCTAGCTAAGATAACTGCAATAAGCTAATGTTAGCTGGCTGGCTAAGATAACTGCATATAGCTAATGTTAGCTGGCTGGCTAAGATAACTGCATATAGCTAATGTTAGCTGGCTGGCTAAGATAACTGTATATAGCTAATGTTAGCTGGCTGGCTAAGATAACTGAATATAGCTAAAATTCTTTGATATTTGGTTAGATGGCGTTATGTATTTCCAAAACGTTGGTTTACTTTAATCACTCAAGTCATGAGAGCAAACAATTGTTTAATTTTAAGTTCTACATTTGAAGTTATTTCTGTTGTAGTTAACATCATAGGTAATAGGCTGGTCCTCCATATTACTTCACACCTAACTTTATCATTCTTCTGAATTCTGATTGGTTTCATGTAATAACTCCCAAAATAGAACAGTGAGGTGTAACTTTGCATTGGGAAAAATATTTTATATTATCTTTTTATAAACAATACAAAACATACAAACGACAACATCATACAAACATTAACTACATCACACCTGCCCAGGCCCACTAGAACACATCTCCATTAACTACATCACACCTGCCCAGACCCACTAGAACACATCCCCATCTCCATTAACTACATCACACCTGTCCAGACCCACTAGAGCACACCTCCATCTCCATTAACTACATCACACCTGCCCAGACCCACTAGAACACACCTCCGTCTCCATTAACTACATCACACCTGTCCAGACCCACTAGAGCACACCTCCATCTCCATTAACTACATCACACCTGCCCAGACCCACTAGAACACATCCCCATCTCCATTAACTACATCACACCTGTCCAGACCCACTAGAGCACACCTCCATCTCCATTAACTACATCACACCTGCCCAGACCCACTAGAACACACCTCCGTCTCCATTAACTACATCACACCTGCCCAGACCCACTGGAACACACCTCCATCTCCATTAACTACATCACACCTGCCCAGACCCACTAGAACACACCCCCATCTCCATTAACTACATCACACCTGCCCAGACCCACTAGAACACACCTCCATCTCCATTAACTACCTCACACCTGCCCAGACCCACTAGAACACACCTCCATCTCTGTAGAAAAGGCCCATGGAGTTGGTGGAATAATCCTTTAATTCATGGCCACTTACTCAGCTGGGCCAGAGCGCTTTAATTAGTTCAGGTGGCAATGACCGACAGATCTCATCCACATAAAAGGAGGAAAACGGCATCGCCTGATCTCGCTGCTTTCTCTTCCTTAACTCCGTCTGCTCCAGAAGTTCTGTGCGTCCATGAATCCACGTAAGTCCACCGACTCTGTTACCTTTCATCTGAACTATCTGTTGCGATCGGGAGAGTGGGCTATCAGTTATTGTTTATAGTTGTTATCGCGGAGCGCGTCTTGGAGCGCACGCTTCAAACATATTGTGTAATGTGAATTGTAAATGATCGCGGCCATACGGATCCTCATAGGCCAATTATGCAATCGATATGGTTAATATGTAATTAAATTAATTCCATGAAGACCGATTGAAAAGGTGAAATGAGAACGTCATTGTTTGCTAACTGATCGACTTTGATATCAAACTAAAGGAGATTATAGATTGAATGACCATTCACTGTTTGTATTTATTACCTGATTTATGAGAAATAGTTAAGAGCCTAAATGACGTGAAGTGATGTCACTAACTACTGGCCCTATATATACAGTGCAGTCAGATATTATTCAGACCCCTTCACCTTTTCCACATTTTGTTACGTTACAGCCTTATCCTAAAATGGATTAAATCATTTTTTCCCTTCATCAATCTACACACAATACCCCATAATGACAAAGCAAAAACAGTTAAATAAATGAAAAAAATTGATTTTCTTTCAAAAACAAGTGACCTCAAACTTTTGAATGGTAGTGTACATCTACATGATGTATTGTTACACCATGTTGGAGCAGTATAGACCTAGTCTGTTCATTATATACATCTACATGATGTATTGTTACGCCATGTTGGAGCAGTATGGACCTAGTCTGTTCATTATATACATCTACATGATGTATTGTTACACCACGTAGGAGCAGTATAGACCTAGTCTGTTCATTATATACATCTATATGATGTATTGTTACACCATGTAGGAGCAGTATAGACCTAGTCTGTTCATTATATACATCTACATGATGTATTGTTACACCATGTAGGAGCAGTATAGACCTAGTCTGTTCATTATATACATCTACATGATGTATTGTTACACCATGTAGGAGCAGTATAGACCTAGTCTGTTCATTATATACATCTACATGATGTATTGTTACACCATGTAGGAGCAGTATAGACCTAGTCTGTTCATTATATACATCTACATGATGTATTGTTACACCATGTAGGAGCAGTATAGACCTAGTCTGTTCATTATATACATCTATATGATTTATTGTTACACCGTGTAGGAGCAGTATAGACCTAGTCTGTTCATTATATACATCTATATGATGTGTTGCTACACCATGTAGGAGCAGTATAGACCTACAGTAGCTAGCTGCTAATTTAGATGTAGTATAACTTAATGAAACTGCCTTAAATATGCTGTGGTAAACATTTTTTATTCGTACTAATCAATCAACACATTCCTGTCTTTGTATGTCTCAATATAATGGTATTATTTAATTAAATCCATTTACAATAATCTTTGTCTGAAAATAAAATATGATCCTCAACTGCGTTTCCCCTCCAGTCAGCAGACGGCGATGTGCGTCTTTCAGGCGACGCTGCCAGCGTGACGTATAATCTAGTGGACGGTTCTTCATAAACAGCTCGTCAACCACCTCGGTCGCTTGCTAGCCAACATAGCCGAACGATTCAAGCTATTTATACGCTTTCGGTGTATATTACCTACTGTGTTTTAGACACACTTCTCCCGTATCTACTTGTTAACCTATTTAATTTAATATTACGTTATTTTGTATTAGTCAGCTATAGTAGCTGGCTGGTTAAATTAGCACTAGCCTAGTCGCTATTGATAGCTAGATAGCTAACATCCCCGACCATGAGGTCAGTAAGCTTCTCCCCTCCTGTTGAAGGAGAGGCGGTCTGCTGGACCGAGAAAGAGGGTCTGTGGCAGAACATTGTTGTGAAAGAGGAGGAGGAAGAGGAGGCTGTTACAGTAAAACAAGTAGAGGGTGAGTCTGTTACAGTGAAAGAAGAAGAGAAAGACGTTTCAGTTAAAGAAGAGGAAGACGCGTTCAGAGTGAAAGAGGAGGAGGATGTTACAGTAAAAGAAGAGGAGGAGGGGGAGATTACTGTCACATTGGAGGAAGAAGAGGAGGTTGGAGATCCGTTTAACCCCAGTAAGTACCGTCTCTGCAGTCGTTGAACCAATATGCAGTAAAGGGGTTCTACACTTTAATGTTGTTCTGTAGGAATTGCTGAAGCTACACTGTAACGTGTAGAACATCAAGAGTGGACCATCAACAAAACGTTAACAATTGATCAAATGCATCCAATGACAATGCCTGAAATACTGTAGACGTATCGATTTATTTGAGTCTCAAGCATTTCTAAAACATTTAACATTTTCATTTAATTCTTTAAAAAAAATCTAATTTAGAATAAGTAACGTAACAAAATGTGTAAAAAGGGAAGCGGTCTGAACTTAATGAATGCACTAGGGCCCCAACTAAAAAAATCTTGGGTCAACCAAGAGTCTAATTTTCTTTCTGCCAACCGATTGGTTGAAATGTTATATGTGTATTTTTCCATATATAGGTACACCCCATGTGTTTTAATTAAATCAACTATATGTACTGAACTGGTCTGATGCTTTAAGGACGCTGTTTGATTAAATAATTAAGACACACAAATGACTCGGGAGCCAGAGATCAAGATAGCCTAACCATCAGAAAAAAAACTCTTCCTCCTCCCGCTGCTGCTGGCCTTTGTAAATTCTGATGTTATGCTCCTAAAGTTTCTGGTAATAGGCTACACCAGCAGTCGTTATGCTCCTATAGTTTCTGGTAATAGGCTACACCAGCAGTCGTTATGCTCCTATAGTTTCTGGTAATAGACTACACCAGCAGTCGTTATGCTCCTATAGTTTCTGGTAATAGGCTACACCAGCAGTCGTTATGCTCCTATAGTTTCTGGTAATAGGCTACACCAGCAGTCGTTATGGTCCTATAGTTTCTGGTAATAGGCTACACCAGCAGTCGTTATGCTCCTATAGTTTCTGGTAATAGGCTACACCAGCAGTCGTTATGCTCCTATAGTTTCTGGTAATAGGCTACACCAGCAGTCGTTATGGTCCTATAGTTTCTGGTAATAGGCTACACCTGCAGTCGTTATGCTCCTACAGTTTCTGGTAATAGGCTACACCAGCAGTCGTTATGCTCCTATAGTTTCTGGTAATAGATTACACCAGCAGTCGTTATTCTCCTATAGTTTCTGGTAATAGGCTACACCAGCAGTCGTTATGCTCCTATAGTTTCTGGTAATAGGCTACACCAGCAGTCGTTATGCTCCTATAGTTTCTGGTAATAGACTACACCAGCAGTCGTTATGCTCCTATAGTTTCTGGTAATAGGCTACACCAGCAGTCGTTATGCTCCTATAGTTTCTGGTAATAGGCTACACCAGCAGTCGTTATGGTCCTATAGTTTCTGGTAATAGGCTACACCAGCAGTCGTTATGCTCCTATAGTTTCTGGTAATAGGCTACACCAGCAGTCGTTATGCTCCTATAGTTTCTGGTAATAGGCTACACCAGCAGTCGTTATGGTCCTATAGTTTCTGGTAATAGGCTACACCTGCAGTCGTTATGCTCCTACAGTTTCTGGTAATAGGCTACACCAGCAGTCGTTATGCTCCTATAGTTTCTGGTAATAGATTACACCAGCAGTCGTTATGCTCCTATAGTTTCTGGTAATAGGCTACACCAGCAGTCGTTATGCTCCTATAGTTTCTGGTAATAGGCTACACCAGCAGTCGTTATGCTCCTATAGTTTCTGGTAATAGGCTACACCAGCAGTCGTTATGCTCCTATAGTTTCTGGTAATAGGCTACACCAGCAGTCGTTATGCTCCTATAGTTTCTGGTAATAGACTACACCAGCAGTCGTTATGCTCCTATAGTTTCTGGTAATAGACTACACCAGCAGTCATTATGCTCCTATAGTTTCTGGTAATAGGCTACACCAGCAGTCGTTATGCTCCTATAGTTTCTGGTAATAGGCTTCACCAGCAGTCATTATGCTCCTATAGTTTCTGGTAATAGGCTTCACCAGCAGTCGTTATGCTCCTATAGTTTCTGGTAATAGGCTACACCAGCAGTCGTTATGCTCCTATAGTTTCTGGTAATAGGCTACACCAGCAGTCGTTATGGTCCTATAGTTTCTGGTAATAGGCTACACCTGCAGTCGTTATGCTCCTACAGTTTCTGGTAATAGGCTACACCAGCAGTCGTTATGCTCCTATAGTTTCTGGTAATAGATTACACCAGCAGTCGTTATGCTCCTATAGTTTCTGGTAATAGGCTACACCAGCAGTCGTTATGCTCCTATAGTTTCTGGTAATAGGCTACACCAGCAGTCGTTATGCTCCTATAGTTTCTGGTAATAGGCTACACCAGCAGTCGTTATGCTCCTATAGTTTCTGGTAATAGGCTACACCAGCAGTCGTTATGCTCCTATAGTTTCTGGTAATAGACTACACCAGCAGTCGTTATGCTCCTATAGTTTCTGGTAATAGACTACACCAGCAGTCATTATGCTCCTATAGTTTCTGGTAATAGGCTACACCAGCAGTCGTTATGCTCCTATAGTTTCTGGTAATAGGCTTCACCAGCAGTCATTATGCTCCTATAGTTTCTGGTAATAGGCTTCACCAGCAGTCGTTATGCTCCTATAGTTTCTGGTAATAGGCTACACCAGCAGTCGGCAACCTTTTCCATTTGGTGCCAAGTTATCTGACCATTTCTACTGATCTGGTGCCAGTTGTGATTTTCATATTCACATTTTATTGGAACAGTTTCATTTAATTTATAATAGTAATAATAATTATAAGAGTCTTTATCTCAACATCATTCTCTGTGGTTAATCTACATTCTATTTAAATTAAATTATAAAGAAACATTTTTATTGACATTGCTAAGTTTAAAAAAAAAAACTACATAAAGCCAGTTTTTAAAATTATGAAATGCCCTCGAACTATGTATCATTTAGTGTCTCTTTATGTTACGCTGGGGAAACAGTTTTCGTGGGCACAGAAATCCTAAATAATTTCAGAGTTGGCTAAACCCAATGGTTCTAACCGAGAGTTACCTTAACTTTATTGACAACACCCAAATGGATACTGTCATGAACGCGGTTCTTCAATAATTACACATCATTCTTAATACTGTAGCTTTTTAGTTAGTCACATGTTCAACTATCATCAGCTGATCCAGGAAATCATTTTCTGAATGACAGTCACATGACAAACATCACAACATGCAACCACAACCAAAGTGCTTCTTCATTCATTACTCTGGTAAAGACAGTTATGCCGTGCTCCACGTTGGATCCAACATCCCTAACAAATTGATGTTTATAATGTTATTGTCTGCTTGATTTACAGTAGGGTCTCGTTAGTCTGTTTGGACACGGAGATATTTTGCTCATAATGTGTAGAGAACTGTTCCTTGATGGATAGGCTGTTGTACAACACACAGAGCTATTTTCCTTTATTTGTTGTTAGGTGAAGTTATGGGCGAATTTGGCAAACAGTGTACAAACCCTCATTGTCAGGCTGATGGAAAAGCTAGACAAAAAGCATTTTACTGGTTGAAGGGTTTTTTTTAAGTACAAAGCGGTTGATTTGCGATGATGACACAAACATATTTTAAGCAGGACATTCAAACGAGCCTTACAATTATAATCCAAAGTAGTGTGAAATGCACTCATAAGCAACCTGGAAATGGAGGTTACTCCCCTGAGTTTTCCCCCAATCACATTCAGAATACTTTGTGAAAAACTAAAATCTTTGCTCACCATTTTCGCTCCAGGCAGATATACTACATACAATTTTATTAAACACAGAAAGGGGCCTTTGGAGACCAAAGTCGTCTGGCACACTGCTTAGAGTTTCAACAACATGAATAACTTATTTCAAATCTACATGCTTAGATGTTACTACTAATGTGAAATCAAATCAAATCAAATTTTATTAGTCACATACACATGGTTAGCAGATGTTAATGCGAGTGTAGCGAAATGCTTGTGCTTCTAGTTCCGACCATGCAGTAATAACCAACAGTAATCTAACCTAACAATTCCACAACTACTACCTTACACACACACACAAGTGTAAAGGGATAAAGAATATGTACATAAAGATATATGAATGAGTGGTGGTACAGAACGGCATGGCAGATGCAGTAGATGGTATAGAGTACGGTATATACATATGAGATGAGTACTGTAGGGTATGTAAACATAAAGTGGCATAGTTTAAAGTGGCTAGTGGTACATGTATTACATAAAGATGGCAAGATGCAGTAGATGATATAGAGTACAGTATATACATATGAGATGGGTAATGTAGGGTATGTAAACATTGTATTAAGTGGCATTGTTTAAAGTGGCTAGTGGTACATTTTTACATAATTTCCATCAATTCCCATTTTTAAAGTGGCTGGAGTTGAGTCAGTATGTTGGCAGCGGCCGCTAAATGTTAGTGGTGGCTGTTTAACAGTCTGATGGCCTTGAGATAGAAGCTGTTTTTCAGTCTCTCGGTCCCTGCTTTGATGCACCTGTACTGACCTCGCCTTCTGGATGATAGCGGGGTGAACAGGCAGTGGCTTGGGTGGTTGTTGTCCTTGATGATCTTTATGGCCTTCCTGTGACATCGGGTGGTGTAGGTGTCCTGGAGGGCAGGTAGTTTGCCCCTGGTGATGCGTTCTGCAGACCTCACTACCCTCTGGAGAGCCTTACGGTTGTGGGCGGAGCAGTTGCCGTACCAGGCGGTGATACAGCCCGACAGGATGCTCTCGATTGTGCATCTGTAGAAGTTTGTGAGTGCTTTTGGTGACAAGCCGAATTTCTTCAGCCTCCTGAGGTTGAAGAGGCGCTGCTGCGCCTTCTTCACAACGCTGTCTGTGTGGGTGGACCAATTCAGTTTGTCCGTGATGTGTACACCGAGGAACTTAAAACTTTCCACCTTCTCCACTACTGACCCGTCGATGTGGATAGGGGGGTGCTCCCTCTGCTGTTTCCTGAAGTCCACAATCATCTCCTTTGTTTTGTTGACGTTGAGTGTGAGGTTATTTTCCTGACACCACACTCCGAGGGCCCTCACCTCCTCCCTGTAGGCCGTCTCGTCGTTGTTGGTAATCAAGCCTACCACTGTAGTGTCATCCGCAAACTTGATGATTGAGTTGGAGGCGTGCATGGCCACGCAGTCGTGGGTGAACAGGGAGTACAGGAGAGGGCTCAGAACGCACCCTTGTGGGGCCCCAGTGTTGAGGATCAGCGGGGTGGAGATGTTGTTACCTACCCTCACCACCTGGGGGCGGCCCGTCAGGAAGTCCAGGACCCAGTTGCACAGGGCGGGGTCGAGACCCAGGGTCTCGAGCTTGATGACGAGTTTGGAGGGTACTATGGTGTTAAATGCTGAGCTGTAATCGATGAACAGCATTCTCACATGGGTATTCCTCTTGTCCAGATGGGTTAGGGCAGTGTGCAGTGTGGTTGCGATTGCGTCGTCTGTGGACCTATTGGGTCGGTAAGCAAATTGGAGTGGGTCTAGGGTGTCCGGTAGGGTGGAGGTGATATGGTCCTTGACTAGTCTCTCAAAGCACTTCATGATGACGGAAGTGAGTGCTACGGGGCGGTAGTCGTTTAGCTCAGTTACCTTAGCTTTCTTGGGAACAGGAACAATGGTGGCCCTCTTGAAGCATGTGGGAACAGCAGACTGGGATAAGGATTGATTGAATATGTCCGTAAACACACCAGCCAGCTGGTCTGCGCATGCTCTGAGGACGCGGCTGGGAATGCCGTCTGGGCCTGCAGCCTTGCGAGGGTTAACACGTTTAAATGTTTTACTCACCTCGGCTGCAGTGAAGGAGAGCCCGCAGGTTTTGGTAGGGGGCCGTGTCAGTGGCACTGTATTGTCCTCAAAGCGGGCAAAAAAGTTGTTTAGCCTGTCTGGGAGCAAGACATCCTGGTCCGCGACGGGGCTGGTTTTCTTTTTGTAATCCGTGATTGACTGTAGACCCTGCCACATACCTCTTGTGTCTGAGCTGTTGAATTGCGACTCGATTTTGTCTCTGTACTGAGACTTAGCCTGTTTGATTGCCTTGCGGAGAGAATAGCTACACTGTTTGTATTCGGTCATGCTTCCGGTCACCTTGCCCTGGTTAAAAGCAGTGGTTCGCGCTTTCAGTTTCACGCGAATGCTGCCGTCAATCCACGGTTTCTGGTTTGGGAATGTTTTTATCGTTGCTGTGGGTACGACATCGTCAATGCACTTCCTAATGAACTCGCTCACCGAATCAGCATATTCGTCAATATTGTTGTTGGACGCGATGCGGAACATATTCCAATCCGCGTGATCGAAGCAGTCTTGAAGCGTGGATTCAGATTGGTCGGACCAGCGTTGAACAGACCTGAGCGTGGGAGCTTGTTGTTTGAGTTTCTGTTTGTAGGCTGGAATCAACAAAATGGAGTCGTGGTCAGCTTTTCCGAAAGGGGGGCGGGGGAGGGCCTTATAAGCGTCGCGGAAATTAGTATAACAATGGTCTAGTGTTTTTCCAGCCCTGGTAGCACAATCGATATGCTGATAGAATTTAGGGAGTTTTGTTTTTAGATTAGCCTTGTTAAAATCCCCAGCTACGATGAATGCAGCCTCAGGGTGTGTGGTTTCCAGTTTACAAAGAGTCAGATAAAGTTCGTTCAGGGCCATCGATGTGTCTGCTTGGGGGGGAATATATACGGCTGTGATTATGATTGAAGAGAATTCCCTTGGTAGATAATGCGGTCGACATTTGATTGTGAGGAGTTCTAGATCAGGTGAACAGAATGACTTGAGTTCCTGTGTGTTGTTATGATGATCACACCACTTCTCGTTAATCATAAGGCATACCTAGCACTCTGACTCTACACCAGAGAATACACACAGGAGAGAAATCTTATAGCTGTGGTCAATGTGGGAAGAGTTTTATTACATCTGCCCAACTGACTCTACACCAGAGAAAACAAGACAATATATGACTGTTCTTGCTCATTTTAAGACAAATTTCAAATAATCATTACATTCATTACAGACGTCAATTGTTGTACAACATCATGGCTACGCTGTTGGCATCACTTTTTACAGTGGATTTCTGCTGTTGTGGGCCTTTAACCATCTGTCTGACTTTATTGTTCACACAGGAGAGAGACAGGACTACCGTGGGTCCTCTGGGGAGCCTCAACAACCTCATGATGCTGACAAGGCAGAGAAGAGTTTCTCCACATCAGAACACCTCAAGAAACACCAGCAGAGATCCACAGGGAAGAAACCTCACTGCTGCTCTGACTGTGGGAAGAGATTCACCTCCTCAGCAGGCATTAAAATTCATCAGAAAATCCACACAGTAGAGAAACCTTATAGCTGTAATGAATGTGGGAAGAGTTTTATTCACCTAAGCAGCTTGATGTCACACCAGAGAACACACACAGGAGAGAAATCTTATAGCTGTACTCAATGTGGGAAGAGTTTTGATACATCTAGCCATCTTATTGTACACCAGAGAATACACACAGGAGAGAAACCTTATAGCTGTGGTCAATGTGGGAAGAGTTTTGGTCAATCTAGCACTCTGACTCTACACCAGAGAATACACACAGGAGAGAAACCTTATAGCTGTGATCAATGTGGGAAGAGTTTTACTACATCTGCCCAACTGACTCTACACCAGAGAATACACACAGGAGAGAAACCTTGTAGCTGTGATCAATGTGGGAAGAGTTTTGTTACATCTGGCAATCTGAAGATACACCAGAGAACACACACAGGGGAGAAACCGTTTAGCTGTACTCAATGTGGTAAGAGTTTTACTCAGCTAAGCAACCTGATATCACACCAGAGAACACACACAGGAGAGAAACCATATAGCTGTGGTCAATGTGGGAAGAGTTTTGGTCAATCTAGCACTCTGACTCTACACCAGAGAATACACACAGGAGAGAAATTGTATAGCTGTACTCAATGTGGTAAGAGTTTTACTCAGCTAAGCAACCTGATATCACACCAGAGAACACACACAGGAGAGAAACCATATAGCTGTAATGAATGTGGGAAGAGTTTTATTCACCTAAGCAGCTTGATGTCACACCAGAGAACACACACAGGAGAGAAATCTTATAGCTGTACTCAATGTGGGAAGAGTTTTGATACATCTAGCCATCTTATTGTACACCAGAGAATACACACAGGAGAGAAACCTTATAGCTGTGGTCAATGTGGGAAGAGTTTTGGTCAATCTAGCACTCTGACTCTACACCAGAGAATACACACAGGAGAGAAATCTTATAGCTGTGGTCAATGTGGGAAGAGTTTTACTACATCTGCCCAACTGACTCTACACCAGAGAACACACACAGGAGAGAAATCTTATAGCTGTGATCAATGTGGGAAGAGGTACACTGATAAAAGATCTCTGATTAAACATCAGAAAATACATGGAATTGTTTCATGATATCAATGAATTAATGTCACAATGTGGAATGATGTAACATTGTAGTAGGAGTATTTAAATGATGTCACAATGTAGAATCCTAAATGTTTGCCCCCTGTTCAATTGATTTCAACATGATATGGATATTAGCCTCAGGGGGAAAATCCAGGCTCTGAATTGGAAGAGTACTATTTATGTGATTTAACAAAAAGTGACTAACACAAAAGGAGCTGTGTTACACTTACCACGTTGGTGACCCACTTGAATCGATATGCAACACTTCAAAATGTAGCGATCTATTTTCTACAAATTGTCCTCTAATCAGGGATGTACACATTATTCCCATATTCTGTGTGGTTTTTGAGCTGTTAGTTTTAACAGGACGTGCAACCTCATCTCCCTTCTGTCACACAAATAATTTTGACATGATATCGATGAGTGATGACAAATAAGGGTTTTTTCCTTTGTTTAGTGACCCCTAAATTTAAATACATCACTCCAAAATGTAGCTGACTGTTTTCTGCAGGTTGTCCTCTAACCAGTGAGGTGAAAGATATCTCCCATTTCCATGTGTTTTTTTAGTTGTGTTAGTTTCAACAGCACCTACAACCTGATGTCCCCCCTAATCGATATCAGTGATTTATTTCTACTTGTCAAAACAACAGCGTTTCTGGTGCTTGTGCAGTTTATAAGGAGCTTGTTTTAAAAAATATTATTATTGTGGCCGATGTTTGTGTATATACCACATGTTAGGTTTTCAATTTATCCCAAACTGTTTGGTTATTGATTTGAACATGTTAAAAATGTGTTTTGACATTGGGCTATCCCACCTAGAAACTGTGCAACCAAATATTTCATATTTACATTTCATGTAACATTTGGTAATGGTAATTATTTATGCAACCAACTAACAATTATATTGACATTGTGCTTTTAGAATATCAAGGTTAATTCTCACATGTGCCAAACCAAATGTACGAGAGCATGACATTGGGGACTGGGCCCAGATCCAACAACATGCCTATCTAGTGAACAATGAAAAGAGAGAGAAGCTCTGCAGTGAGGTGGAAAGTTACTACAGATATTGCAGGAGTTTCCTCTTGAAATCAGACATGTCTGTGGTGAGAACAACCTGGTTGCTGATTGTCTCAAGGGTGGGCAGTCAAAATGTTTTGCGTTTAGCCAGTGCGTTGCCATGGATCACAATTTATTTTGACTGTTTTTCCGTATTGGAGATGAGTTTTGTTTGGGCTCGTTTCAAGGAGACGAGAGTTCTAGAAGTTAGTGAGTTTTAGGTTTCTCTGTGGGAAAAATAAATATTGTTTTTAGTTGTTGTTAGACAGACACCATGTTTATATTGGTGATGGTGAAGCATTGTAGTTGATTATAATGTGACATGGAAGTTGTTTTCTGTTGGTGGTGAGCATTCTCTTAAGCTTTTGGTTTTTCCATTTATGTTTTGAGGTTGGACTTTAGCACGTATAGCTCGTTAGCACGTAGGACGCACTGATTGGTGTCACCTCGTTAGTCAGTATGTGTTACACCTGTGCTGGCTTGTCCATCTCGTTAGTGGGAAGGTGTTTCACCTGAGCTGGTCCAGGTTCTATTTAAGAGTGTCTGGCCCAGTGCTCCAGTTGTCTTGATAGATGTGGAGAGTCAACACCTTTAGTTGCTCCACCTTTTTGGTTTGCTTCCTGTCTTTAAGTTTGGTGTGGGTTTTTCTTTTGTTTGCTTCTTCTTGGGCAGATTTAGTGGGTCTCATGGTTGGTGTCTTTTAGGTCCCAGTTGTTGTTACTTGTCAATTTTCAGAGGACACCCCCATAGTGTCTTTCAGAACCCCTCCTAAAAAAACAAGCTTATATTTTGGGTTGGGTTGGATATTGCATCCAATTAATATTTTAATCAATGGCATTTCCTTAGAATGTTCATTAGTCTTTCAGTTGTTAGTCTTATGTTGTGTACTAAATATTTCTGTATATTTTCATTGTTTTTTCCTGTGAAGCCGTTGTGTTGCATCCATGTCTGAAATGTGCTGTATAATTAAAGCTTGATTTGATTTCAACAAATGAACCCAATGACTGACCAATCAACAGACCCTCCATCTTAGTATGAAAAACAGTATCAATCCCACTTTTCCAGCCTGCTGAAGGCATGGTGGAGTGGTAAACACGACTCCCGGCTCTACCAGGGGCTTGAGGTGGTCTCTCACAGCTCTGCTTATGTCATGTTCTGTGGCCTTGCTGTTCCATTTCTTGACTGCCCCTGCAACACAGAAAGAAACACATTTAATCATATTATATAAAACATTCAAAGTAATGGATATGGAGCATCTATGGCCTCAGTTACACCTGGCACCTAAATGTGACTTCTGTCATCCGATCACTCCAAGCTGAATTCGGTTCAGATCTACCAGGATGGGCCTTTGACAGTCTGGACGCAGTCAGGCCACTGAATATAAATAAGCAAAGTAAAGAGGTGGGGTGAATGAGTGGGGAAAAGTACATTTGATACAAATTACCTTCATAATATCAAAGAACAAATGTGTGTGTCTGAGGGGAAAATAACTTTCATACAGCCAAAAGGGGTGAGAAATTACACCAATATCAGTGGACAATTTGCACTAATGTAAATAAACATAGATGATGGAACATATTCCCTTTTGCTGACGTGATGAACCGCTAAGGGGACAAAAATATTTACCATCTAAACCACGTGTGACCTCTCACCTCTCTGGCTGTAGAAGTGTTCTTCCTAACCAGTCCCTCAACAGCTCTCTGACTGAGCTCCACCCTCACTGGGTCTTCAGAGGAGAGGAAGGCTGAGGAGGGATGGAAGGATGAATGGCTCAGTCAGTCAATGAAATGTAGAGCTGATGTCTATGCTGTCTGATAAAATCACTATTTTAGTAGTTCATTAAAGTAAATAAGGCTTTATGATTGCTGAATACCAACTATCAATCACATTTACATTACATTTAAGTCATTTAGCAGACGCTCTTATCCAGAGCGACTTACAAGTACATACATTCATACTTTTTTTTTTTGTACTGGCCCCCCGTGGGAATCGAACCCACAACCCTGGCGTTGCAAGCGCCATGCTCTACCAACTGAGCCACACGGGGCCCGAATCACTTAGATCATGTATTTTCAGGTACAGATACATCCTTGGGACGTCCCTAGCCCATTGAAGTTGACATTTAAAATGGTTAAGGTAAAATTGTTAAACCCTAAAAAATTAACCCTAATGGTTAAGGTAGGGGTTAAACCCTAAATTAACCCTAATGGTTAAGGTAGGGGTTAAACCCTAAATTAACCCTAATGGTTAAGGGGTAATAAGGTGTAACTTTGCATTGGGACTTCAAACATATATTTCATTTGATATTTTATAAACATACACATACAAATTACAACCTCATACAAACATTAACTACATCACACCTGCCCAGACCCACTATAACACATCTCCATCTCCATTAACTACATCACACCTGCCCAGACCCACTAGAACACACCTCCATCTCCATTAACTACATCACACCTGCCCAGACCCACTAGAACACACCTCCATCTCCATTAACTACATCACACCTGCCCAGATCCACTAGAACACACCTCCATCTCCATTAACTACATCACACCTGCCCAGACCCACTAGAACACACCTCCATCTCCATTAACTACATCACACCTGCCCAGACCCACTAGAACACACCTCCATCTCCATTAACTACATCACACCTGTCCAGACCCACTAGAACACACCTCCATCTCCATTAACTACATCACACCTGCCCAGACCCACTAGAACACACCTCCATCTCCATTAACTACATCACACCTGTCCAGACCCACTAGAACACACCTCCATCTCCATTAACTACATCACACCTGCCCAGACCCACTAGAACACACCTCCATCTCCATTAACTACATCACACCTGCCCAGACCCACTAGAACACACCTCAATCTCCATTAACTACATCACACCTGCCCAGACCCACTAGAACACACCTCCATCTCCATTAACTACATCACACCTGCCCAGACCCACTAGAACACACCTCAATCTCCATTAACTACATCACACCTGTCCAGACCCACTAGAACACACCTCCATCTCCATTAACTACATCACACCTGTCCAGACCCACTAGAACACACCTCCATCTCCATTAACTACATCACACCTGTCCAGACCCACTAGAACACACCTCCATCTCCATTAACTACATCACACCTGTCCAGACCCACTAGAACACACCTCCATCTCCATTAACTACATCACACCTGCCCAGACCCACTAGAACACACCTCCATCTCCATTAACTACATCACACCTGCCCAGACCCACTAGAACACACCTCCATCTCCATTAACTACATCACACCTGCCCAGACCCACTAGAACACACCTCAATCTCCATTAACTACATCACACCTGCCCAGACCCACTAGAACACACCTCCATCTCAAGCGCCCACATCAGCACCATTTTATTTCTCTCCGTCACTTTAAACTTTAAGATAACAAAGCATTTGACCTTTCTTTTGAATTAACAACAGAGGACTGGTTGATTTCCAGGTTTAATTAAGTATAATTTTTAAGATGATTGATGAGAGTCAGGAGTCAGATGTGAAGGAGGAGGTTGATCATCAGGAGTCAGATGTGAAGGAGGAGGTTGATCATCAGGAGTCAGAGGTGGAGGAGGAGGTTGATCATCAGGAGTCAGATGTGAAGGAGGAGGTTGATCATCAGGAGTCAGATGTGAAGGAGGAGGTTGATCATCAGGAGTCAGATGTGAAGGAGGAGGTTGATCATCAGGAGTCAGATGTGAAGGAAGAGGTTGATCATCAGGAGTCAGATGTGAAGGAGGAGGTTGATCATCAGTGAACCTCTAGGATTGTGGCTGGGCTGGCGTTTACACTTCCAGCTTGGTCATATATTTTGATACATTGAATGTTGATATTGTGAACCTATGTTATATATTTGTACCTCTTGTTTCATGAAGTGATTTCACAAAGTACTGCCCCTATATACACAGTGCATTCGGAAGTTTTCAGACCCCTTCACTTTTTCTACATTTTGTTACGTTACAGCCTTATTCTAAAATGGATTAAATAATTTTTTCTCCCTCATCAATCTACACACAATACCCAATAATGACATGACAATACCCCATAATGACATCACAGTACCCCATAATGACATCACAATATCCAATAATGACATCACAATACCCCATAATGACATCACAATACCCCATAATGACATCACAATACCCAATAATGACAAAACAAAAACAGGGTTTTATAAATGATACATGAAAAAAAATGATTTTCTTTCAAGGACATTTCTAAGTGACACTAAACTTTTGAACGGTAGTGTACATCTACATGATGTATTGTGACACCACGTAGGAGCAATATAGACCTAGTCTGTTCATTATATACATCTACATGATGTATTGTTACACCATGTAGGAGCAGTATAGACCTAGTCTGTTCATTATATACATCTACATGATGTATTGTTACACCATGTAGGAGCAGTATAGACCTAGTCTATTCATTATATACATCTACATGATGTATTGTTACACCATGTAGGAGCAGTATAGACCTAGTCTGTTCATTATATACATCTACATGATGTGTTGTTACACCATGTAGGAGCAGTATAGACCTAGTCTGTTCATTATATACATCTACATGATGTATTGTTACACCATGTAGGAGTAGTATGGACCTAGTCTGTTCATTATATACATCTACATGATGTATTGTTACACCATGTAGGAGCAGTATGGACCTAGTCTGTTCATTATATACATCTACATGATGTATTGTTACACCATGTAGGAGCAGTATAGACCTAGTCTGTTCATTATATACATCTACATGATGTATTGTTACACCATGTAGGAGTAGTATGGACCTAGTCTGTTCATTATATACATCTACATGATGTATTGTTACACCATGTAGGAGCAGTATAGACCTAGTCTGTTCATTATATACATCTACATGATGTATTGTTACACCATGTAGGAGCAGTATGGGCCTAGTCTGTTCATTATATACATCTACATGATGTATTGTTACACCATGTAGGAGCAGTATAGACCTAGTCTGTTCATTATATACATCTACATGATGTATTGTTACACCATGTAGGAGCAGTATAGACCTAGTCTATCATTATATACATCTACATGATGTATTGTTACACCATGTAGGAGCAGTATAGACCTAGTCTGTTCATTATATACATCTACATGATGTATTGTTACACCATGTAGGAGCAGTATAGACCTAGTCTGTTCATTATATACAGTGGGGAGAACAAGTATTTGATACACTGACAATTTTGCAGGTTTTCCTACTTACAAAGCATGTAGAGGTCTGTAATTTTTATCATAGGTACACTTCAACTGTGAGAGAAGGAATCTAAAACAAAAATCCAGAAAATCACATTGTATGATTTTTAAGTAATTAATTTGCATTTTATTGCATGACATAAGTATTTGATACATCAGAAAAGCAGAACTGAATATTTTGTACAGAAACCTTAGTTTGCAATTACAGAGATCATACGTTTCCTGTAGTTCTTGACCAGGTTTGCACACACTGCAGCAGGGATTTTGGCCCACTCCTCTATACAGACCTTCTCCAGATCCTTCAGGTTTCGGGGCTGTCGCTGGGCAATACGGACTTTCGGCTCCCTCCAAAGATTTTCTATTGGGTTCAGGTCTGGAGACTGGCTAGGCCACTCCAGGACCTTGAGATGCTTCTTACGGAGCCACTCCTTAGTTGCCCTGGCTGTGTGTTTCGGGTCGTTGTCATGCTGGAAGACCCAGCCACGACCCATCTTCAATGCTCTTACTGAGGGAAGGAGGTTGTTGGTCAAGATCTCGCGATACATGGCCCCATCCATCCTCCCCTCAATACGGTGCAGTCGTCCTGTCCCCTTTGCAGAAAAGCATCCCCAAAGAATGATGTTTCCACCTCCATGCTTCACGGTTGGGATGGTGTTCTTGGGGTTGTACTCATCCTTCTATTCCTCCAAACACGGCGAGTGGAGTTTAGAGCAAAAAGCTCTATTTTTGTCTCATCAGACCACATGACCTTCTCCCATTCCTCCTCTGGATCATCCAGATGGTCATTGGCAAACTTCAGACGGGCCTGGACATGCGCTGGCTTGAGCAGGGGGACCTTGCGTGCGCTGCAGGATTTTAATCCATGACGGCGTAGTGTGTTACTAATGGTTTTCTTTGAGACTGTGGTCCCAGCTCTCTTCAGGTCATTGACCAGGTCCTGCCGTGTAGTTCTGGGCTGATCCCTCACATTCCTCATGATCATTGATGCCCCACGAGGTGAGATCTTGCATGGAGCCCCAGACTGAGGGTGATTGACCGTCATCTTGAACTTCTTCCATTTTCTAATAATTGTGCCAACAGTTGTTGCCTTCTCACCAAGCTGCTTGGCTATTGTCCTGTAGCCCATCCCAGCCTTGTACAGGTCTACAATTTATCCCTGATGTCCTTACACAGCTCTCTGGTCTTGGCCATTGTGGAGAGGTTGGAGTCTGTTTGATTGAGTGTGTGGACAGGTGTCTTTTATACAGGTAACGAGTTCAAACAGGTGCAGTTAATACAGGTAATGAGTGGAGAACAGGAGGGCTTCTTAAAGAAAAACTAACAGGTCTGTGAGAGCCGGAATTCTTACTGGTTGGTAGGTGATCAAATACTTATGTCATGCAATAAAATGCAAATTAATTACTTAAAAATCATACAATGTGATTTTCTGGATTTTTGTTTTAGATTCCGTCTCTCACAGTCGAAGTGTACCTATGATAAAAATGACAGACCTCTACATGCTTTGTAAGTAGGAAAACCTGCAAAATCGGCAGTGTATCAAATACTTGTTCTCCCCACTGTACATCTACATGATGTATTGTTACACCATGTAGGAGCAGTATAGACCTAGTCTGTTCATTATATACATCTACATGATGTATTGTTACACCACGTAGGAGCAGTATAGACGTAGTCTGTTCATTATATACATCTACATGATGTATTGTTACACCATGTAGGAGCAGTATAGACCTAGTCTGTTCATTATATACATCTACATGATGTATTGTTACACCATGTAGGAGCAGTATAGACCTACAGTAGCTAGCTACTTATTTAGATTTAGTATGACTCAATGAAACTGCCTTAAATGTTCTTAAATGTGATGTAGTAAACATGTTTTATTCACACTAATCAATCAAGACTTTATTGTCTTTGTATGTGTCAATATAATAGTATAATTTAATTCAACCATTTAAAATAATCTTTGTCTGAAAATAAAATATGATCCTCAACTGCGTTTCCCCCTCCAGTCAGCAGACGGCGATGTGCGTCTTTCAGGCGATGCTGCCAGCGTGACGTATAATCTAGTGGACGGTTCTTCATAAACAGCTCGTCAACCACCTCGGTAGCTTGCTAGCCAACATAGCCGAAAGATTCAAGCTATTTAGACGCTTTCGGTGTATATTAGCTACTGTGTTTTAGACACACGTTTGTCGTATCTACTTGTTAACCTATTTAATATTACGTTATTTTGTATTAGTCAGCTATAGTAGCTGACTGGTTAAATTAGCACTAGCCTAGTCGCTAATGATAGCTAGCTAGCTAACATCCCCGAACATGAGCTCCCTAAACTTCTCCCCTCTTGTTAAAGAAGAGGCGGTCTGCTGGACGGAAAAAGAAGCTCTGGGGCTGAACATTGTCGTGAAAGAGGAGAAGGAAGAAGAGGATGTGACAGTAAAACAAGAAGTAGAGAGTGAGGCTGTTACAGTGAAAGAAGAAGAGATAGATGTTACAGTAAAAGAAGAGGAGGATGCAGTTTTTGGAGTGAAGAAGGAAGGAGAGATTACTGTCACATTGAAAGATGAAGAGGAGGAGATAGATCTGTTTAACACCAGTAAGTACCGCCTTAAATTGTTTTTTAACTTTGGATATTCGGAGTTGGCTCGTCAATATCTCTTCAACGGAGGGCCCAGGATGATGACTGATATGTCTAGAATCAGACGACGTAGAGAACAAGCTACCCCTTGTTTTCTCTGTTCCGTTTCCAAAAAGTGTCTTAACATATATATTTGAGAAGGGTCTATCTGCTGACCGCAGACTGGGGGGCACGGCATGTAGTGATGTTTTACTACACACCGTGCCCCCCAATAGTGCCATGTGAGAGTTGGGTTGGCTTCACCAAAGATTATGGATATACTGACAAGATGTCTCTCCGCCCTAACACGGGGAGTCGTTGTCCACAAAGCGGCACTGCGGGTTGTCTAGCTCCCGCCTACCCTTTCTTTGGATTGGTGGATTCATCTTTTTATTGTAATCTATTGTTTATGTTCTATGAGGGTTGTTGACGTCAACCGCCTGTATTCAGTGGAGAGAGATGCTAAGCTACTAGCATGAATATGCATAGCGATCTGGAGACAACTCCTATAGTGTTTTTTTATCAAAGTTGTCGGTATGTCACGTGTCCACATAACAACGTAAGCATTACGAAACTTCTGTTGGATCAAGTAAACCTCACGTAGCAAATAAGCCTTTCATTTTGTTGTTGACCAAATTCGACACTTTCCATATTGGGTTCCATATTATTTCCACTTGGATACAACCTACTGTAACCTACTGGCATGACCTAGAGAGTTACAAACTACTGTAACCTACTGGCATGACCTAGAGAGATACAACCTACTGTAACCTACTGGCATGACCTAGAGTTACAACCTACTGTAACCTACTGACATGACCTAGAGAGATACAACCTACTGTAGCCTACTGGCATGACCTAGAGTTACAACCTACTGTAACCTACTGGCATGACCCAGAGAGATACAACCTACTGTAGCCTACTGGCATGACCTAGAGAGATACAACCTACTGTAGCCTACTGGCATGACCTAGAGAGATACAACCTACTGTAACCTACTGGCATGACCTAGAGAGATACAACCTACTGTAGCCTACTGGCATGACCTATCCACATGTGGGATCCCTCTCCTTTGTCTTCCTCTCTACACCAATAATAGACAACTACTGTGGGATCCATCTCCTTTGTCGTTTGTCGACTAGAGAGCTAAAGTTGTTCAATTGCTGGATTTTAAATGAAATTTTTACAGTAATAATGATAATTTGTGTCTTCCTATCCACATGTGGGATCCCTCTCCTTTGTCTTCCGCTCTACACCAATAACAGACAACTACTGTGGGATCCCTCTCCTTTGTCTTCCTCTCTACACCAATAACAGACAACTACTATGAGTCTCCCAATCACGGCCTGATGTGATACAGCCTGGATTGGAACCAGGGACTGTAGTGACACCTCTTGCACTGAGATGCAGTGGCTTAGACCGCTGCGTCCGTGTGTGTGTTTAACTTTTTAACTGTACTAGAATGTTAAAAGGCCGCTAAAATTTTAAATATCGGTTATCGGTATCGTTTTTTGGGGCAAGGAAAATATTGGCCAAAAATGTGATATCGGTGCATCCCATTATTCTAAAATTGATTATTATTTTTTAAATCGTCATCAATCTACACACAATACCCCATAATGCCATCACAATACCCCATAATGCCATCACAATACCCCATAATGCCATCACAATACCCCATAATGCCATCACAATACCCCATAATGCCATCACAATACCCCTTAATGCCAAATTAAAAACAGGTTTAGATTTTTTGCAAATGTATTAAAACTATTCCCCAGGATAACTAGTCTGAGTAATGTAAGATCCCAGGATAACTAGTCTCAGAGTAATGTTAGATCCCAGGATAACTAGTCTCGGAGTAATGTTAGATCCCCAGGATAACTAGTCTGAGTAATGTAAGATGTAAGATCCCAGGATAACTAGTCTCAGAGTAATGTTAGATCCCAGGATAACTAGTCTCAGAGTAATGTAAGTCTCAGATAGTTTTAACCCATTACAGTCTAAGCCCTGTCTGAGGGGGAGGTTCTTCTAAGCTATATGGAATTGTTTTAAGAAGGTTTAAACAACATGAAGGGCTTCCCCTGTATTGTACTGTTTTAAGAAGGTTATACCAAGGATCGTTTTGCTATTTGATTTTGAACTGTAAGACCCATGGAAGTATCAACAAAAAATATTTATCCATACTGCTATAACCCATAGTAACACATTGGATAACATTCACAACATGGAACAATAGTAACACATTGGATAACATTCACAACATGGAACAACAGTAACCATAGTAACACATTGGATAACATTCACAACATGGAACAACAGTAACCATAGTAACACATTGGATAACATTCACAACATGGAACAACAGTAACCATAGTAACACATTGGATAACATTCACAACATGGAACAACAGTAACCATAGTAACACATTGGATAACATTCACAACATGGAACAACAGTAACCATAGTAACACATTAGATAACATTCACAACATGGAACAACAGTAACCATAGTAACACATTGGATAGCATTCACAACATGGAACAACAGTAACCATAGTAACATTGTTTCTCCCAGAACATCTAAAGGAAGTTTGTTCTGAAGTGTCTGTCTGATATCTAAGAGATGTGAAAAATTATATCTATATTTTTACATGTCTTTAAGTCTTTAACCCCCTTTTTGTCACTTAAGTCTTTCCACATTTTGTTACATTACAGCCTTATTCTACAATGGATTAAATAAATAAAAATCCTCATCTGTCTACACACAATACCCCGTAATGACAAAGATAAAATAGGTTTGGAGATTTTTTAAAACATTTATTAAAAATAAAAAACAGAAATACCTTATTTACATAAGTATTCAGACCCTTTGCTGTGAGACTTGAAATTGACCTCAGGTGCATCCTGTTTCCAATGATCATCGTTGAGATGTTTCTACAACTTGTTTGGAGTCCACCTGTGGTAAATTTAAATTGATTGGACATGATTTGGAAAGGCACACACCTGTCTGGCTACCACAGCGTTCTGAAGCGATACGCCATCCCATCTGGTTTGCGCTTAGTGGGACTATCATTTGTTTTTCAACAGGACAACGACCCCACACACCTCCAGGCTGTTTAAGGGCTATTTTACCAAGAAGGAGAGTGATGGAGTGCTATATCTCATGAATGTTTTTACATTCAGTTACATGAAGTCACTTTCTTACCACTTCTTCCATAGTCAAACATGTAAGGAAAGATTTTTTTAAATCAAAAGGGATGCTGTCAAAATGTATTGAATTCAAATGGATTTACCCAGCCTACAAAGCACTACAACCACTCTGTGATGACCAGTTCTGCTCTTTTATTGAGGGATCTAGTCTAGATTAAACTTCATAGGAAGACAGTTTTATCATGTGGAGGTTTCATTTAGATCTCTGTTTAACAACATACTCTGTGTGTCTTTGCAAGGAGAGAAACCAGACTCTCACTCTGACAGCGGGAAGAGTCCTTCAGGGGAACCAGACCCAGAGACGCCCAGACCAGCGAGACAACACCACTGCTCCCACTGTGAAAATAGTTTTTGCTGGTTAGGGAACCTAAAACTGCATGAGAGGACACACACAGGAGAAAATCCTTTTCAATGCTCCCAGTGTGGAAAGAGTTTTGCCGTGTTCACTAACCTGAAAAGGCACAAGAGAATACACACAGGAGAAAAGCGTTCCCACTGTTCCCACTGTGGAATGAGTTTTAATCCGGATGGGGACCTAAAAGCTCATAAGAGGAAACACACAGGAGAAAAGCCTTACCAATGTTCCCATTGTGGAAAGAGTTTTACTCAGATAGGGCACCTGAAAGCTCATGAGAGGATACACACAGGAAAAAAGCCTTACCAATGTTCCCAGTGTGAAAAGAGTTTTACCATGTTAACTAACCTGAAAAGGCATGAGAGAATACACACATGAGAGAACCATTTTCTGCTCCCAGTGTAAAAATAGATTTTCATAAATGGCGGACCTTAAAGCTCATGAGAGGATACACACAGGAGAAAAGCCTTTCCAATGCTCCCAGTCTGGAAAGGGTTTTACCTGGTCGGGGAGCCTGAAGGAGCATAAGAGGACACACCCGGTAAAGTCCTACCACTGCTCTCTGTGTGGAAGAACATTCAGAGATCCTGAAATAACATGAGAGAATAGAAAGGCTGTATTCTGACTTATATTTTTGACTGAGAATTTGTGTTTTTGTTTGTGCCACATGAAATCATATTGTGTGTGATTACACCTGTCTATATAATGTCCAACAGTTGACAATGCATGTCAGAGCAAACACCAAGCAAAGAGGTTGAATAAATTGTCCTTAGAGCTCCGAGACAGGATTGTGTCGAGGCACAGATCTGGGGAATGGTACCAAAAAATGTCTGCAACATTGAAAGTCCCCAAGAACACAGTGGGCACCATCCTCAAAATGGGCACATTTATAGGCCTACATTTGTGTGCAGGCCAGGTAGACTAGTCCTACTTCTATATGTGTAACCAGGTAGACTAGTTCTACTTCTACATGCGTAATCAGGTATGCGTCCTTTCTCTTATTGACAGGAGGGTTTCAAGGTGGAGCTTCCAGCGAGACGTGAATTTAATAGTATGTTTTACCTAGTTTCCCTCCTCCAGGGAACAGTAGTTATAGTCATAACGTTACGCTTGCCATATGATGAACTTCAACTTAAATACGGGATATTGCAGTCGGACAGTTTTTTTGTATTCTGAAATGAACTCGAACTACGTATCATTTAGTGGCTCCTTGTGTTACGCTGGAAAACAGTTTTCATGGGCACAGAAATACTAAATAATTTCAGAGTTTGCTAAATCCAATGGTTTTTAACTGAGTCATCTTGTAATCCAAGATGGCGTAGCATTAAGACGTGTTTGTTGTTGTAAATGTTATATTTTTTTGTATATATTGCAATATATTTCAATCTTTTTCAATTTTTTACTTACGTATACCTTCCGGCAACCCGCCTCACCCAATGTGATACGGATCTGCTATTTTTTAGACCTTATAGCTAGAACCTCCATCCGAAGCTAACCAGCTAATTAGCTACTAGCTATTTAGTCATTGTTAGCCACTGCTAGCGGCCTTTACCTTTTTAGCTCAGACACCAGCCGCTTTTAGCCTGGATAATACCTGCCAGTCTGCACAGCGCGATATCAACCCTGAGCATATCGGACTGTTTGTCTCCACTACATCACCGTATTCCTGCCGTAAGCTCTGGACCATTACACCGGATAATCGCAGCTGGCTAGCTGCTACCGAATGGCCCAGCCCCGAAGCTAGCCTTGAGCCAGGCCCATCTCCCGGCCTGCTTAGTGGACCCTATGATCACTCGGCTACACAGCTGATGCCTCCCAGACTCTTCACTAAGACGACTAGAAGCCACTACATCACCGGATTCCTGCCGTAAGCTCTGGACCATTACACCAGAGTTTATAATAATCGCAGCTAGCTAGCTGCTACCGAGTGGCCCAGCCCCGAAGCTAGCCTTGAGCCAGGCCCATCTCACTGCTTTAACACACTCCGCCAACTTTAATGTCCTTGCCGTGTCTGAATCCTGGCTTAGGAAGGCCACCAAAAATTCTGACATTTCCATCCCCAACTACAACATCTTCCGTCAAGATAGAACTGTCAAAAAGAGAGTTGCAATCTACTGCAGAGATGGCCTGCAAAGAGTTCTGTCATACTTTCCAGTCCATGCCCAAACAGTTCGAGCTTCTTATTTTAAAAATGAATCTTTCCAGAAATAAGTCTCTCACTGTTGCCACCTGTTATAGACCCCCCCCCCAGCTCCCAGCTGTGCCCTGGACTCCATATGTGAATTGATTGCCCCCCCACCCCCCCCCCATCTATCTTCAGAGTCCGTTCTATTAGGTGACCTAAACTGGGATATGCTTAACACCCCGGCCGTCCTACAATCCAAGCTAGATGCCCTCAATCTCACACAAATTATCAAGGAACCCACCAGGTACAACCCTAAATCTGTAAACATGGACATCCTCATAGATATTATCCTGATCAACTTGCCTTCCAAATACACCTCTGCTGTTTTCAATCAGGATCTCAGCGATCATTGCCTGCATCCGTTATGGGTCCGCGGTCAAACGACCACCCCTCATCACTGTCAAACACTTCTGCAAGCAGGCCTTTCTAATCGACCTGGCCCGGGTATCTTGGAAGGATTTTGACCTCATCCCGCCAGTAGAGGATGCCTGGTTAATCTTTAAAAGTAATTTCCTCACCACCTTAAATAAGCATGCCCCTTTCAAAAAATGTGTAACTATGAACAGATATTGCCCTTGGTTCGCTCCAGACCTGACTGCCCTCGACCAGCACAAAAACATCCTGTGGCGTACTGCACTAGCATCGAATAGTCCCCGCGATATGCAACTTTTCAGAAAAGTCAGGAACCAATACACACACAGTCAGTTAAGAAAGCAAAGGCTAACTTTTTCAAACAGAAATTTGCATCCTGTAGCTCTAACTCCAAAAAGTTTTGGGACACTGT
This sequence comes from Salvelinus alpinus, assembly GCF_045679555.1. Lineage (NCBI taxonomy): Eukaryota > Metazoa > Chordata > Actinopteri > Salmoniformes > Salmonidae > Salvelinus > Salvelinus alpinus. The sequence continues at coordinate 114,181,063 of NC_092087.1, read as the reverse complement.
AAAGTCCATGGAGAATAAGAGCACCTCATCCCAGCTGCCCACTGCACTGAGGCTAGGAAACACTGTCACCACCGATAACTCCACGATAATCAAGAATTTCAATAAGCATTTCTCTACGGCTGGTCATGCTTTCCTCCTGGCTACCCCCAACCCCTGCCAACAGCTCCGCACCCCTCGCAGCTACTTGCCAAAGCCTCCCCAGCTTCTCCTTCACCCAGTGTCCCACTATAATTGAGAATTTCAATATGCATTTTTCTACGGCTGGCCATGCTTTCCACCTGGCTACCCCTACCCCGGTCAACTGCCCGGCACCCTCAACAGCAACCCACCAAAGCCCCCACCATTTCTCCTTTACCCAAATCTAGATAGCTGATGTTCTGAAAGAGCTGCAACATCTGGACCCCTACAAATCAGCCGGGCTTGACATTCTGGACCCTTTCTAAAATTATCTGCCGAAATTGTTGCAACCCCTATTACTAGTCTGTTCAACCTCTCTTTCGTATCGTCTGAGATTCCCAAAGATTGGAAAGCTGCCGCGGTCATTCCCCTCTTCAAAGGGGGAGACACTCTAGACCCAAACTGCTACAGACCTATATCTATTCTACCCTGCCTTTCTAAGGTCTTCGAAAGCCAAGTTAACAAACAGATTACCGACCATTTCGAATCCCACCGTACCTTCTCCGCTATGCAATCTGGTTTCAGAGCTGGTCATGGGTGCACCTCAGCCACGCTCAAGGTACTAAACGATATCATAACCGCCATCAATAAAAGACAGTACTGTGCAGCCGTCTTCATCGACCTGGCCAAGGCTTTCGACTCTGTCAATCACCGTATTCTTATCGGCAGACTCAACAGCCTTGGTTTCTCAAAAGACTGACTCGCCTGGTTCACCAACTAACAAACCTCCAAACGAGCTTCAATGCCATACAACACTCCTTCTGTGGCCTCCAACTGCTCTTAAAAGCAAGTAAAACTAAATGCTCTTAAACCGATTGCTGCCCGCACCCGCCCACCCGACAAGCATCACTACTCTGGACAGTTCTGACTTAGAATATGTGGACAACTACAAATACCTAGGTGTCTGGCTAGACTGTAAACTCTCCTTCCAGACTCACAGTAAGCATCTCCAATCCAAAATGTAATCTAGAATTGGCTTCCTATTTCGCAACATAGCCTCCTTCACTCATGCTGCCAAACACCCTCGTAAAACGGATCGGCGATGTCATTTACAAAATAGCCTCCAGCAGTGTATCAGTGCCATCCGTTTTGTCACTAAAGCCCTATATACCACCCACCACTGCGACCTGTATGCTCTTGTTGGCTGGCCCTCACTAAATATTCAACGCCAAAACAATCTAAAAGTCTTTGCTAGGTAGGTAAAGCTCCACCTTTTCTCAGCTCAATGGTCAGCATAGCAACACCCACCCGTAGCACGCGCTCCAGCATGTATATCTCACAGTTCATCCCGAAAGCCAACACCTCCTTTGGCCGCCTTTCCTTCCAGTTCTCTGCTGCCAATGACTGGAACGAATTGCAAAAATCGCTGAAGTTGGAGACTTATATCTCCCTCACTAACTTTAAGCATCAGCTATCTGAGCAGCATACCGATCGCTGCAGCTGTACACAGCCCATCTCTAAGTAGCCCATCCAACTGCCTACCTCATCCCCATATTTTTATTTACTTTTTTTGCTCTTTTGCACACCAGTATTTCTACTTGCACATCATCATCTGCACATCTATCACTCCAGTGTTAATTTGCTAAATTGTAATTACTTCGCTACTATGGCCTATTTATTGCCTTACCTCCGTACTCCATTTGCACACACTGTATATAGATTTTTCTATTGTGTTATTGACTGTACGTTTGTTTATCCCACGTGTAACTCTGTGTTGTTTTTGTCACACTGCTTTGCTTTATCTTGGCCAGGTTGCAGTTGTAAATGAGAACTTGTTCTCAACTGGCCGACCTGGTTAAATAAAGGTTAAATTTAAAAAATAATCATCGTAACTTTATTGACAACACCCAAATGGATACTGTCATTAACGCGGTTCTTCAATAATTAAACATATTTCTTGATACTGTAGCAAACATTATATTCAGCAGGACATTCAAGCGATCCTTACAATTATAATCCAAAGTAGTGTGAAATGCACTCATAAGCAACCTGGAAATGGAGGTTACTCCCCTGAGTTTCCCCCATTCAGAATACATTGTGAAAAACTAAAATCTTTGCTCAGCATTTTTTCTCCAGGCAGATATACTACATCCATAACTAGTGGTTTCCTCATTAGCAGGGAGGAGTTTCTACAATCAAATTGTATGTGCTTTGCCCTCGTGCCACAATTTTATTAAACACAGAAAGGGGCCTATATTGGAGACCAAAAGTTGTCAGACACACTGCTTAGAGTTTCAACAACTTGAATAACTTATTTCTAGCCGACAATCATCGATGTTACTACTAATGTGAAAACAAGACAACATATGATTTTTGTTGCTCATTTTATTTATTTATTTATTTTCTCATCTTATGGCTGCACCCCGCTAACGGTAACGGGATCGATAATATCGATGATATGACAACAGCCAGTGAAACGTGCAGGGCTCCAAATTCAAACAGAAATCTCATAATTAAAATTCCCCAAACATACATGTGTCTTATATCATTTTAAAGGTAATCTTGTTGTTAATCCCATCAAACTGTCCGATTTCAAATATGCTTTTCAGCGAAAGCACTACAAACAATTGTTAAGTCACCATCAAACCACAATAAGCACAGACATTTTTCCTGCGAAAGATAGCAGTCAGAAAAAGCAGATAGAGATAATATTAATCACTAACCTTTGATTATCTTCATCAGATGACACTCATAGGACTTCATGTTACACAATACATGCATGTTTTGCTTGATAAAGTTCATATTTATATAAAAAAATCTGAGTTTAAATTGGCGCGTTACATTCACTAGTTCCAAAAACATCAAGTGATTTTACATAGCCACATCGTTTCAACAGAAATACTCGTCATAAATGTAGATGATAATACAAGTAATACACATGGAATTATAGATATACCTCTCCTTAATGCAACAGCTGTGTCAGATTTAAAAAAACTTTTACGGAAAAAGCAAATCATGCAATAATCTGAGACGGAGCTCAGAACAATAGCCAAATTAGCCGCCATGTTGGGGTCAACAGAAACCAGAAAATACATGATAAATGTTTCCTTACCTTTGATGAACTTCATCAGAATGCAGTCCTAGGTCCACAATAAATGCTTGATTTGTTCAATAATGTCCGTATATATGTCCAATTAGCTACTTTGGTTAGCGCATTTGGTAAACAATTCAAGTCACAAAGTGCGTCCTCTATAACGTGACGAAATGTCCAAAAGTTACACAAGTCAGTAGAAACATGTCAAACGATGTACTGAATCAATCTTTAGAATGTTGTTAACATACATCTTGAATAACGTTCCCACCGGAGAATTAGATTGACTTCAGATGAGCGGTGGAACGGAGGTCCTCCTCATGTGACTGTGCATGTGAAAGCATGGTCAGCTCGTGGCAGTGATTACACATTCCTGTCTCCTTCGGCCCCCCTTCACATTAGAGTCAGACAAAGTTCTATTGACATCTAGTGGAAGCCGTAGGAAGTGAAAACTCATATCTCGCTGTAATTTAAATGAGAGCTTGGTTGAAAATCTGCCACCGCAGAAAAAATTCAAACAGGAAGCGGAACTTCAGGTTTTTGCCTGCCATATGAGTTCTGTTATACTCACAGACATAATTCAAACAGTTTTAGAAACTTCAGAGTGTTTTCTATCCAATACGAATAATAATATGCATATATTAGCAACTGGGACGCAGGCAGTTTACTATGGGCACCTCTGTGCACCTTTCATCCAAGCTACTCAATACTGCCCCTGCAGCCATAAGAAGTTAAGACAATTGTCAAATAACTTTAACATTCATTACAGACGTCAATTGTTGTACAACAGCATGGCTACGCTTCGATTATACCCTGATGAAGACAGCTTGGCTGTCAATGTTGGTAATTACATTTTTGCATCTGAGCTCCTAGAGTGTGCGGCTCTCCTTTATTTTTACGCTTTTGGCATCACCTTTTACAATGGATTTCTGCTGTTGTGGGCCTTTAATCATCTGTCTGACTTTGTTGTTCACACAGGAGAGATACGGGACTATCGTGGATCCTCTGGGGAGCCTAAACAACCTCATGATGCTGAAGAGGCAGAGAAGACTCTCTCCAGATCAGAACACCTCAAGAAACACCTGCAGAGATCCACAGGGAAGAGAACTCACTGCCGCTCTGACTGTGGGAAGAGATTCACCTCATTAGGCATTAAAATTCATCAGAGAACACACACAGGAGAGAAATCTTATAGTTGTGGTCAATCTGGCCATCTGACTCAACACCGGAGAACACACACAGGAGAGAAACCTTATAGTTGTGGTCAATCTGGCCATCTGACTCAACACCAGAGAACACACACGGGAGAGAAACCTTATAGCTGTGGTCAATGTGGGAACAGTTTTCGTCAAGCTGGAGAGCTGACAGTGCACCAGAGAACACACACAGGAGAGAAACCTTACAGCTGTGGTCAATGTGGGAAGCGTTTTGGTCGATCTGGCCATCTGGTATCACACCAGAGAATACACACAGGAGAGAAACCTTATAGTTGTGGTCAATGTGGGAAGAGTTTTCTTCGATCTGGAGAGCTGACAGTGCACCAGAGAATACACACAGGAGAGAAACCTTTTAGCTGTGGTCAATGTGGGAAGAGTTTTGGTGGATCTGGAGACCTGACAGTGCACCAGAGAATACACACAGGAGAGAAACCTTACAGCTGTGATCAATGTGGGAAGAGTTTTCGTCAAGCTGGAAAGCTGACAGTGCACCAGAGAACACACACAGGAGAGAAACCTTATAGCTGTGATCAATGTGGGAAGAGTTTTGCTGCATCTAGAACTCTGACTCAACACCAGAGAACACACACGGGAGAGAAACCTTATAGCTGTGGTCAATGTGGGAACAGTTTTGGTCAATCTGGCCATCTGGTATCACACCAGAGAACACACACAGGAGAGAAACCTTACAGCTGTGATCAATGTGGGAAGAGTTTTGCTGCATCTAGAACTCTGACTCAACACCAGAGAACACACACGGGAGAGAAACCTTATAGCTGTGGTCAATGTGGGAACAGTTTTGGTCAATCTGGCCATCTGGTATCACACCAGAGAACACACACAGGAGAGAAACCTTTTAGCTGTGGTCAATGTGGGAAGAGTTTTGGTGGATCTGGAGAGCTGACAGTGCACCAGAGAAAACACACAGGAGAGAAATCTTACAGCTGTGATCAATGTGGGAAGCGTTTTCGTCTAGCTGGAGAGCTGACAGTGCACAAGAGAACACACACAGGAGAGAAACCTTACAGCTGTGATCAATGTGGGAAGAGATACTCTGATAAAAGATCTTTGATCAAACATCAGAAAAGGAGTTGTTTCATGATATCAATGAAATGATGTCACAATGTAGAATGTTTTAACATTGTAGAAGGAGTATTTTAATGATGTCACAATGTAGAATGTTTTAACATTGTAGTAGGAGTATTTTAATGATGTCACAATGTAGAATGTTTTAACAATGTAGTAGGAGTATTTTAAACAATTTCACATAGAAATTGATAGAACGCTAAACATTTGCCCCATTCAATTGATTTCAGCCTTAGGAAAAATCCAGGCTCTTGAAAGAGTACTATTTATGTGATTTAACAAAAAAGTGACTAACACAAAAAGAGCTGTGTTACACTTACCATGTTGGTGACCCACTTGAATCAAAATGCAACACTTCAAGATGTATCTGGCTGTTTTCTACAAATTGTCCTCTAACCAGTGATGTACACATTACTCCCAGATTCCGTGTTGTTTTTGAGCTGTTAGTTTTAACAGGACGTGCAACCTCATCTCCCTCCTCTCGGCACAATTGATTTCAACATAATATTGATGAGTGATGACAAATAAGTGTTGCGTTCCTTTGTTTAGCGACCCCTACATTTAAATGCATCACTCCAAATTGTAGCTGACTGTTTTCTGCAGGTTGTCCTCTAACCAGTGAGGTAAAATATATCTCCCATTTCCATGTGTTTTTTAGTTGTTAGTTTCAACAGCAAGTACAACCTGATTTCCCCCCTAATCGATATCAGTGATTTATTGCTACTTGTTAAAACAACAGCGTTTCTGGTGCTTGTGCAGTTTATAAGGTGCTTGTTTAAGTAATATGATTATTGTGGCAGATGTTTGTGTATATAGTACATTTTACGTTTAGGTTTTCAATTTATCACAAACTGTTTCTGCATTTGGACATGTTTAAACTGTGACATTGGGGATATCCCACCTAGCACAATGTTGTTGAAAATAAGACTATGACCGAAGTACAATATAAGTTTGGTTTTAGTTGAAAAGAAAACATTTAATTTCAACGTACTTGCAGCTTATACACATGGACGCTGTATAATAAATCATAAATCGGTCTATAATCTATTTTATTAACAATCCTAATAAATTGAGTCATAAATATAAAATATATTTGTTGTCCTAAAGGTGTTACAGACTTTGGTCTTTCCATTTATGTTTTGCGGTTGGACTTTAGCATGTATAGCTCGTTAGCACGTAGGACGCACTGATTGGTGTCACCTCGTTAGTCAGTATGTGTTACACCTGTGCTGGCTTGTCCATCTCGTTAGTGGGAAGGTGTTTCAACTGAGCTGGTCCAGGTTCTATTTAAGAGTGTCTGGCCCAGTGCTCCAGTTGTCTTGATAGATGTGGAGAGTCAACACCTTTAGTTGTGGCAACTTTTTTGGTTTGCTTCCTGTCTTTAAGTTTGGTGTGGGTTTTTCTTTTGTTTGCCTCTTCTTGGGCAGATTTAGTGGGTCTCATGGGTGGTGTCTTTTAGGTCCCAGTTGTTGTTACTAGTCAACTTTCAGTGGACACTGAGAGCAAAACTGCAACATAATGTTATAATACTTTTATTGGATCAAATGGTTATTTTATGCAACAGAATAGAGGGTTCTTAGAACTATTGTGTCTGTTTGTTCTACTGAGGATGGGCCTCTGGGAGAAAACACTGACAGGAGATTTACAATGTCTTTTGGGTGATTAAACCTAAAGAGACCGCATTCCAGAGCATGAGTTAATGTTTCTGTTCTATATGGTACCAGGGAGAGATGACCCCAGGGCCAGACCCTGGTCTCTACACAAAGAGTACTGTTTTTACATCAGATATTGTCTGCTGAGAATTATAAGTATCTTTCATACCAGTCTTAACCTTGTGACCCGTTCTATACATCTGTTGTTGGTCATGTAGGTTGAAAGGGGTGTATCTTGGCTGTAAAAGACCTTTGTACTTTTATCTGGGGGTGATTTGTCGACCAGCCATCATTATCGTAGAGCACTCAATTGATTCACTTTATATGTGTACGTTGTATTGACCTGCTCCTTTATTAAGTGAATAAAGATTTAGTTTAAGAAGTTTGTCTCAGTTGATATGAAAGATATTAACCACATTTGGGGATGTTAATCTTCACTTGGTGACCGCTCGTGACGACCTGGGTAAATGGTGCACGAGGGATCCTTCTAACTTGGGATCTCAGGGAGACCACACTTGGGGAACGGAGCAGATGGACCCACCTTTGATCTGAGAGGCAGTGAGCCGAGTCGATACAAAATCTCAAACCTTTTTTTTTTTTTTTTAAGATGTGAGGGCAACACGCAAAGTGTAGTAGTTAGAAAAGCCTCGTAGTGTGTATTCCTGTGTGAGGGGGGCACCTTGGAGGTGTAAACAGGGCCCAGTCAGGAGGCTCTGAGTGTGTATTCCTGTATTTTCCCAGTATGGGAGGAGTTGCTAGATTTATTGAATAAACCTTTTTCCATAAAGTTAGTGAACCAAGGTGGCTGATTAGCTGTTGATGTTGAAGAAGCGTCCCGTCCACTAGATTATACGTCAGTGGCAGAATCACCTGAAAGACGCACATCGCCATCTGCTGACTGGAGTTGGTATCACAGTTGAGAAAATACTTTCAGACAAAAAGCTAAAAAGCGACTGCCTCTAAAAACCAACGACTCCCTTTGAAAGCGGGCTATGCGGCATCAGAAACATTTATTATAGTGTAAAAATGTACTACAAAGTGCAGCTAAATAGAATAACTTTGGTCATACCCACTCAGCCCGTGACGTCCAAGGACGTCAAATTATGGGCCATATCAGGTCTGTCTGTTGTGCCCGCTTTTCGCCCCAAAATAGTCATCTCAAATTGGGCTGTGTATAACTATGTAAATGTCTCTCGGACAAGGTGACTTTTATCAATATACACTCTAAAAAGTAAAGGTTCCCCACGGGCGCGAACCAGGGACCCTCTGCACACATCAACCCTTGCAGAGAAAGGGGAAACACTACTTCTAGGTTTCAGAGCAAGTGACGTAACTGATTGAAACGCTGTTAGCGCGTACCCGCTAACTAGCTAGCCATTTCACATCCGTTACATATTGACTGCTATGTAGGTTGAATGTACACTTCAAATGCAGCTGTCCTACAACATATCTGTACCTTCTTCTTGATCCCAATTGTATTGTGTCCATGTTCTGTCTTATAAGAATTTCAAAGGAAGAGAAAATGTGTCAAAGAATAGTCTTACAAGCATTAAAATATATATATATATATAAAATAAATATTGAAAGATAAATGGCATCGACATACAATTGAAAGTAAAATAGAAGAACATATTGGAGAAAGCACTAGCCAATACACTACTGCCATACAGTAACAGTACTGCCATACAGGCCTAATATCACATTTCAAGATATCTTTGTACACAAATTGTTCAATATTTTATCAGGCTGACTTGAAAGATTATACGCAACATTTTGCTGTGTGGCAATACTGTGTTTGGATTCTGAAGGGCATTTATACAAAAGAGGTAGTCTAGACACTGTATTAATACCATTATGCATTTGAATCCCATCTACAGCTACCATCTAAGATATTAATTTACCTCCACAAGGGGGCGTACATGTAACGTTTCCAAAATGGGATAGTATTGTCCATGTAACGTTTCCAAAATGGGATAGTATTGTCCATGTAACGTTTCCAAAATGGGAGAGTATTGTCCATGTAACGTTTCCAAAATGGGATAGTATTGTCCATGTAACGTTTCCAAAATGGGATAGTATTGTCCATGTAACGTTTCCAAAATAGGATAGTATTGTCCATGTAACGTTTCCAAAATGGGATAGTATTGTCCATGTAACGTTTCCAAAATGGGATAGTATTGTCCATGTAACGTTTCCAAAATGGGACAGTATTGTACATGTAACGTTTCCAAAATTGGATAGTATTGTACATGTAACGTTATGCCCCCTTGTGAGTTAATAGTATTGCATGCTGTAGCAGGCTATATAAAGAGGAAGACCTCCATTGACGATTCAGTTCGTTGTAACATCTCGTCTGGACAGGTCACCGTCCTTAGTTAGTTAGTTAACGTTAGCTAGTTCATTCTCACAAAAGTGAGAACTGCTCTAGATTGGAAACGTACGTTAATGAGTGTAAAGCCATGTTGGCTTTATGGAAACGATATACAATATATATGGGAAAGAATATAGTTCAGGGAAATAATCCAAACCTAGTTGTGCCTAGTTAGGACATAACGTTAGTTAGCTAGATAACGGTACTGTACTGTAGCTCATACAATGCCGACGGTCAAACCCGGCTTTCTAATATTTACGGTAATTAGCTATAGTAACGTTATGGAAGCTATTCACAGACAACCAGAATTGTCTTCGTTATTCATTATTATGTTATATTATTATTATAATAAATTATTTCGAGACATATTCAGAGCCAAACATCAACCCAACTTAACCTTTTTAACTTGTTGTCGCATCCAAACTTGCCACCATCGTTTTCAGTTGTAATTGCGAAGTTCCCGGAAGAAGTCCAGCAACAACGGAGGTTCCTCGATGAACCCACCTTCTAACAAGTTCTTTGAAGAACCTTTTGGGGCTGTTTTTCATTGACCAAGAACCCTACGGTTCTTAGGGGATCTGAGAACAACTCCAGTTGAACCCTTCATTTTTAGAGTTGTAGTCGGCTCTATTTACTCTCAGATTCAACACATGATGATTAGCATCAACGACCAAGTCAGCTGAGGTGAGACGGTGAACTGATGTTGAACTGGGCATTTAGCTGCTGCTGCTCCAATACAGTATGAGGTGAGACGGTGAACTGATGTTGAACTGGGCAGTTAGCTGCTGCTGCTCCAATACAGTATGAGGTGAGACGGTGAACTGACGATGAATCATAATAATTAAGTTAATAAAAATGTATTAGTGAAACTGTTAAAAAATAGTATATGGCATATTAAATATATTACGGTATTGTTATCATATAGAAACATTATGGAATATTGTACATTATATTAAATATATTACGGTATTGTTATCATATAGAAATATCATGGAATATTGTACATCATATTAAATATATTACTCTATTGTTATCATATAGAAACATCATGGAATATTGTACATCATATTAGCATCAACATACATTATTGTTTCATTCAATTTCACATAATAAGGATATTTAATATTTTCAAGTTCAGAAGTTAGAACCCATCACCTGCTATGTAAAAGAGACCGAAGAATGCACAATGGTCAATGCTATCCGGGATCCTTGAGACATCCCTACCCTAAACCCTAACCTTAACCATTTAAATGTCAACTTCAATATGCTAGGGACGTCCCAAGGATGTATCTCTACCTGAAAATACATGATCTAAGTGATTGATAGTTTTTATTCAGCAGTCATAAAGCCTTATTTACTTTAATGAACTACTAAAATAGTGATTTTGTCAGACAGCATAGACAGCAGCTCTACACTTTATTGACTGACTGATCCATTCATCCTTCCATCCTTCCTCAGCCTTCCTCTCCTCTGAAGACCCAGTGAGGGTGGAGCTCAGTCAGAGAGCTGTTGAGGGACTGGTTAGGAAGAACACTTCTACAGCCAGAGAGGTGAGAGGTCACACCTGGTTTAGATGGCAAATATTTGTGTCCCCTTAGCGGTTCATCACGTCAGCAAACGAGAACATGTTCCATAATCCATGTTTATTTACATTAGTGCAAATTGTCCACTGATATTGGTGTAATTTCTCACCCCTTTTGGCTGTATGAAAGTTAATTTCCCCTCAGACACAAACATTTGTTCTATGAAGGTCATTTGTGTCAAATGTACTTTTCCCCACTCATTCACCCCATCTCTTTACATTGCTGATGCATATTCAGTGGCCTGACTGCATCCAGACTATGTCAAAGGCCCATCCTGGTAGATCTGAACCTAATGCAGCTTGGAGTGATCAGATGACAGAAGTCACATTTAGGTGCCAGGTGTTACTGAGGCCATAGATGCTACATATCCATTACTTTGAGTGTTTTATATAATATGACTAAATGTGTTTCTCTCTGTGTTGCAGGGGCAGTCAAGAAATGGAATGTCAAGGCCACAGAACATGACATAAGCAGAGCTGTGGGAGACCACCTCAAGCCCCTGGTAGAGCCGGGGGTGGTGTTTACCACTCCACCAGCAGAGCTGTGGGAGACCACCTCAAGCCCCTGGTAGAGCCGGGAGTAGTGTGTACTACTCCACCACGCCTTCAGCAGGCTTGAAAAGTGGGATTGATACTGATTTTCATACTAAGATGGACCAAGAGTCTGTTGATTGGTCAGTCATTGGGTTCATTTGTTGAAATCAAATCAAGCTTTATTTATACAGCACATTTCAGACATGGATGCAACACAATGGCTTCACAGGAGAAAACAATGAAAAAACAGAAATATTTAGTACACAAAAATAACAGGATAAAAAAAACAAGATTAACAACTGAAAGACAAATGGGCATTCTAAGGAAATGCCATTGATTAAAACACTAATTGGATGAAATATCCAACCCAAAATAAGTTTGTTTTTTAGGAGGGGTTCTCAAAGACACTATGGGGGTGTCCACTGAAAGTTGACTAGTAACAACAACTGGGACCTAAAAGACACCAACCATGAGACCCACTAAATCTGCCAAAGAAGAGGCAAACAAAAGAAAAACCCACACCAAACTTAAAGACGGGAAGCAAACCAAAAAGGTGGAGCAACTAAAGGTGTTGACTCTCCACATCTATCAAGACAACTGGAGCACTGGGCCAGACACTCTTAAATAGAACCTGGAGCAGCTCAGGTGAAACACCTTCCCACTAACGAGCTGGACAAGCCAGCACAGGTGTAACACATACTGACTAACGAGGTGACACTTATCAGTGCATCCTACGTGCTAACGAGCTAAAGTCCAACCTCAAAACATAAATGGAAAAACCAAAGACTAACTAACACCTTAAGAGTTTGCTCACCAACAACAGAAAACAACTTCCATTTCACATTATAATCAACTACAATGCTTCACCGTCACCAACATAAACATGGTGTCTGTCTACTGGCAAACAACAATTAAAAACAATATTTAATTTTTATTATTCCCACAAAGATTTTTCTTTCTATAGCTTCTAGAACTCACCAGCTTCTAGAACTCTCGTCTTCCTAAAACTGACTAGCTTCTAGAACTCTCGTCCCCTTGGAACGAGCCCAAACAAAACTCATCTCCAATACGGAAAAACGTGCAGTAAAAATAAACTGTGATCCATGGCAATGCACTGGCTAAACACAAAACACAAAACATTTTGACTGTCCCCCTTGAGACAATCAGCAACCAGGTTGTTCTCACCACGGACATGTCTGATTTCAAGAGGAAACTCCTGCAATATCCGTAGTAACTTTCCACCTCACTGCGGAGCCTCTCTCTTTTCAGGGTTCACTAGATAGGCATGTTGTTGGATCAGGGCCCAGTACCCAATGTCATGCTCTAGTACATTTGGATTGGCACGAGAGAATTAACCCTGATATTCTAAAAACAGGGCAACAATGTCAATATAATTGTACCCAAAAATTGTCAGTTGGTTGCATGAATAAATATCATATAATTAGTAAATGTTACATGAAATGTAAATATGAAATATTTGATTGCATAGTCGGATTTTCAATTACATTTTGCTAGGTGGGATAGCCCAATGTCAAAACACAGTTTGTTTTGTGACAAATCAATAACCAATATGCAGAAACAGTTTGGGATCAATTGAAAACCTAACATGTGGTATATACACAAACATCTCTCACAATAATTGTATTTTTTAATAAATTGAAAACCTAAATGTAAAATGTGCTATATACACAAACATCTGCCACAATAATCATATTACTTATATAAACAAGCTCCTTATAAACTGCACACGCACCAAAAACGCTGTTGTTTTGACAAGTAGCAATAAATCACTGATATCGATTAGGGGGGAAATTAGGTTGTACGTGCTGTTGAAACTAACACAACAACAAAAAAAACATGGAAATTGGAGATATCTTTAACCTCACTGATAAGAGGACAACCTGCAGAAGACAGTCAGCTACATTCTGTCATCACTCAACGATATCATGTTAAAATCAATTGTGCCGAGAAGAGGGAGATGAGGTTGCACGTCCTGTTAAAACTAACAGCTCAAAAATCACACGGAATCTGGGAGTAATGTGTACATCCCTGGTTAGAGGACAACTTGTAGAAAACAGCTAGCTACATTTTGAAGTGTTGCATTTTGATTCAAGTGGGTCACCAACATGGTAAGTGTAACAAAACTCTTTTTGTGTTAGTCACTTTTTTTTTTAAATCACATAAATAGTATTCTTCCATTTCAGAGCCTTGATTTTCCCCCTGAGGCTAATATCCATATCATGTTGAAATCAATAGAACAGGGGACAAACGTTTAGGGTTCTACATTGTGACATCATTAAAATACTCATACTTCAATGTTAAAACATTCTACATTGTGACATCATTTCATTGATATCACGAAATAACTCCTTTGATCAGAGATCTTTGTCTCTTGTCAGCTATAAGGTTTCTCTCCTGTGTGTATTCTCTGGTGTAATGTCAGCTGGCCAGATCGACCAAAATTCTTCCCACATTGACCACAGCTATACGGTTTCTCTCCTGTGTGTATTCTCTGGTGTAGAGTCAGATTGCTAGATGTAGTAAAACTCTTCCCACATTGACGACAGCTGTAAGGTTTCTCTCCTGTGTGTATTCTCTGGTGTAGAGTCAGATTGCTAGATGTAGTAAAACTCTTCCCACATTGACCACAGCTGTAAGGTTTCTCTCCTGTGTGTATTCTCTGGTGTAATGTCAGCTGGCCAGATCGACCAAAACTCTTCCCACATTGACCACAGCTATACGGATTCTCTCCTGTGTGTGTTCTCTGGTGTAATGTAACCTGGCCATATGTAGTAAAACTCTTCCCACATTGACCACAGCTGTAAGGTTTCTCTCCTGTGTGTGTTCTCTGGTGTAGAGTCAGATTGCTAGATGTAGTAAAACTCTTCCCACATTGACCACAGCTGTAAGGTTTCTCTCCTGTGTGTGTTCTCTGGTGTCGAGTCAGATGGCTAGATGTAGTAAAACTCTTCCCACATTGACCACAGCTATAAGGTTTCTCTCCTGTGTGTGTTCTCTGGTGCACTTTTAGATCACTAGATTGAAAAAAACTCTTCCCACATTGACCACAGCTGTAAGGTTTCTCTCCTGTGTGTATTCTCTGGTGTAGAGTCAGATGGACAGATGTAGTACATCTCTTCCCACATTGACCACAGCTATAAGGTTTCTCTCCTGTGTGTGTTCTCTGATGAATTTTAATGCCTGATGAGGTGAATCTCTTCCCACAGTCAGAGCAGCAGTGAGTTCTCTTCCCTGTGGATCTCTGCTGGTGTTTCTTGAAGTGTTCTGATCTGGAGAGACTCTTCTCTGCCTCTTCAGCATCATGAGGTTGTTGAGGCTCCCCAGAGGATCCACGATAGTCCCTTATCTCTCCTGTGTGAACAACAAAGTCAGACAGATGATTAAAGGCCCACAACAGCAGTAATCCACTGTAAAAGGTGATGTCAACAGCGTAGCCATGATGTTGTACAACAATTGATGTCTGTAATGAATGTTAAAATTATTCGACAATTGTCTTAACCTCTCTGGGGTAGGTGGGACGCAATCGTCCCACCTGGCCAATAGCCAGGGAAAATACAGAGCTCCATATTCAAATAAAATGATATAAAGATCAAACTTTCATTAAATCACACATTTAAGATACCAAATTAAAGCTACACTCGTTGTGAATCCAGCCAACATGTCAGATTTCAAAAAGGCTTTTCGGTGAAAGCATAAGATGCTATTATCTGTTTACAACAGTAAACAAAGAGAGTAGCATATTTCAACACTGCAGGCACGACACAAAACGCAGAAATAAAAATATAATTCATGCCTTACCTTTGACGAAATTCTTTTGTTGGCACTCCAATATGTCCCACAAACATCACAAATGGTCCTTTTGTTCGATTAATTCCGTCGATATATATCCAAAATGTCAATTTATTTGGCACGTTTCATCCAGAAAAACACAGCTTCCAACTTGCGCAACGTTACTACAAAATATATCAAAAGTTACAAGGAAACTTTACCAAAACATTTCAAACTACTTTTGTAATACAACGTTAGGTATTTTTAAACATTAATAAATTGATCAAATTGAAGACGGGATGATCTGTGTTCAATACAAAAAGAAAACAAACTGACGCAACTTTTTTGGTAATGTGCCTCTCTCAAACAATTTACTTCAAG
This sequence comes from Salvelinus alpinus, assembly GCF_045679555.1. Taxonomy (NCBI): domain Eukaryota; kingdom Metazoa; phylum Chordata; class Actinopteri; order Salmoniformes; family Salmonidae; genus Salvelinus; species Salvelinus alpinus. Next base: position 114,165,243 of record NC_092087.1, on the reverse strand, counting down.
TGACCCTCCTTTACTATGGCCGTACTTCTTCATTACACAAAGGAATAACCTCAACCAATTTCGAAAGACTGGTGACATCCAGTGGAAGTGGTAGGAACTACAAACAAGTCCCTTAGAAATCTGGTTTCCCAATGAAACTCATTGAAAAGACAGTGACCTCAAAATAATAAAAAATATGAATGGTTTGTCCTCAGGGTTTCTTCTGTTATGCTCACAGACATGATTCAAACAGTTTTAGAAACTTCAGAGTGTTTTCTATCCAAATCTAATAATACTAATAATATGCATATTTTATATTCTGGGGATGAGTAGAAGGAAGTTGAAATTGGGCACGCTATTTATCCAAAAGTGAAAATGCTGCCCCCGAAGAAGTTATAGGCCCTTTTCTGCGTTTGCTGAAATTGTGGCAATGCACAAACAATCTGGTTGTAGAAACTCCTCCCTGCTAATGAGGAAACCACTAGTTATGGATGTAGTATATCTGCTAATGAGGAAACCACTAGTTATGGATGTAGTATATCCGGTAATGTGGAAACCACTAGTTATGGATGTAGTATATCTGCTAATGAGGAAACCACTAGTTATGGATGTAGTATATCTGCTAATGAGGAAACCACTAGTTATGGATGTAGTATATCTGCTAATGAGGAAACCACTAGTTATGGACGTAGTATATCTGGTAATGAGGAAACCTCTAGTTATGGATGTAGTATATCTGCTAATGAGGAAACCACTAGTTATGGATGTAGTATATCTGCTAATGAGGAAACCACTAGTTATGGATGTAGTATATCTGGTAATGAGGAAACCTCTAGTTATGGATGTAGTATATCTGCTAATGAGGAAACCACTAGTTATGGATGTAGTATATCTGGTAATGAGGAAACCACTAGTTATGGATGTAGTATATCTGCTAATGAGGAAACCACTAGTTATGGATGTAGTATATCTGGTAATGAGGAAACCACTAGTTATGGATGTAGTATATCTGCTAATGAGGAAACCACTAGTTATGGATGTAGTATATCTGCTAATGAGGAAACCACTAGTTATGGATGTAGTATATCTGGTAATGAGGAAACCACTAGTTATGGATGTAGTATATCTGCTAATGAGGAAACCACTAGTTATGGATGTAGTATATCTGGTAATGAGGAAACCACTAGTTATGGATGTAGTATATCTGCTAATGAGGAAACCACTAGTTATGGATGTAGTATATCTGGTAATGAGGAAACCACTAGTTATGGATGTAGTATATCTGGTAATGAGGAAACCACTAGTTATGGATGTAGTATATCTGGTAATGAGGAAACCACTAGTTATGGATGTAGTATATCTGCTAATGAGGAAACCACTAGTTATGGATGTAGTATATCTGGTAATGAGGAAACCACTAGTTATGGATGTAGTATATCTGGTAATGAGGAAACCACTAGTTATGGATGTAGTATATCTGGTAATGAGGAAACCACTAGTTATGGATGTAGTATATCTGCTAATGAGGAAACCACTAGTTATGGATGTAGTATATCTGGTAATGAGGAAACCACTAGTTATGGATGTAGTATATCTGGTAATGAGGAAACCACTAGTTATGGATGTAGTATATCTGGTAATGAGGAAACCACTAGTTATGGATGTAGTATATCTGCTAATGAGGAAACCACTAGTTATGGATGTTGTATATCTGCTAATGAGGAAACCACTATTTATGGATGTAGTATATCTGCCTGGAGCAAAAATGGTGAGCAAAGATTTTAGTTTTTCACAATGTATTCTGAATGTGAATGGGGGAAAACTCAGGGGAGTAACCTCCATTTCCAGGTTGAATATGAGTGCATTTCACACTACTTTGGATTATAATTATAAGGCTCGCTTGAATAACCTGCTTAATATAATGTTTGTGTCATCATCGCAAATCAACCGCTGTATTTAAAAAACACTTCAACCAGTAAAATGCTCTTTGTCTTTTCCATCAACCTGACAATGAGGGTTTGTACACGGTTTGCCAAATTGGCCCATAACTTCACCTAACAACAAATATACCTGTAATGAACGAAGAAGCACTTTGGTTGTTGTTGCATGACATACATAGACCTACTGTAGGACCCAAAACTTCACCTAACAACAACATAGACCTACTGTAGGACCCAAAACTTCACCTAACAACAACATAGACCTACTGTAGGACCCATAACAATAACATAGACCTACTGTAGGACCCATAACTTCACCTAACAATAACATAGACCTACTGTAGGACCCAAAACAATAACAGACCTACTGTAGGACCCATAACTTCACCTAACAATAACATAGACCTACTGTAGGACCCATAACAATAACAGACATACTGTAGGACCCATAACAATAACATAGACCTACTGTAGGACCCATAACTTCACCTAACAACAAATAAAGGAAAATAGCTCTGTGTGTTGTACAATAGCCTATCCATCAAGGAACAGTTCTCTACACATTATGAGCAAAAGTATCTGTGTCCAAACAGACTAACGAGACCCTAGAGTAAATCAAGCAAACAATAACATTACAAACATCAATTTGTTAGGGATGTTGGATCCAACGTGGAGCACGGCATAACTGTCTTTACCAGAGTAATGAATGAAGAAGCACTTTGGTTGTTGTTGCATGTTGTGATGTTTGTCATGTGACTGTCATTCAGAAAATTATTTCCTGGATCAGCTGATGATAGTTGAACATGTGACTGTAACTAAACAGCTACAGTATTAAGAATTATGTGTAATTATTGAAGAACCGCGTTAATGACAGTATCCACTTGGGTGTTGTCAATAAAGTTATGTTTATTATTATTTTATTTTTTTATTTAACATAATGATATGTTATATATAATGAACATAAAGATAGTTTAACCAGGTAGGTCAGTTGAGAACAAGTTCTCATTTACAACTGCAACCTGGCCAAGATAAAGCAAAGCAAAAACAACGCATCGTTACACGTGGGATAAACAAAAGTACAGTCAATAACACAATAGAAAAATCTATATACAGTGTGATGGAGTAAGGAGGTAAGGCAATAAATAGGCCATAGTAGCGAAGTAATTACAATTTAACAAATTAACACTGGAGTGATAGATGTGCAGATGATGATGTGCAAGTAGAAATACTGGTGTGCAAAAGAGCAAAAAAAGTAAAAAACATGGGGACGAGGTAGGCAATTGGATGGGCTACTTACAGATGGGCTGTGTACAGCTGCAGCGATCGGTAAGCTGCTCAGATAGCTGATGCTTAAAGTTAATGAGGGAGATATAAGTCTCCAACTTCAGCGATTTTTGCAATTCTTTCCAGTCATTGGCAGCAGAGAACTCGAAGGAAAGGCGGCCAAAGGAGGTGTTGGCTTTGGGGATGAACTGTGAGATATACGTGCTGGAGCGCGTGCTACGGGTGGGTGTTGCTATGGTGACCAGTGAACTGAGATAAGGCGGAGCTTTACCTAGCAAAGACTTATAGATGACCTGGAGCCAATTGTTTTGGCGTCGAATATTTAGCGAGGGTCAGCCAACAAGAGCGTACAGGTCGCAGTGGTGGGTGGTATATGGGGCTTTAGTGACAAATCGGATGGCACTGTGATAGACTGCATCCAATTTGCTGAGTAGAGTGTTGGAGGCTATTTTGTAAATGACATCGCCGATCCGTTTTACGAGGGTGTTTTGCAGCGTGAAGGAGGCTTTGTTGCGAAATAGGAAGCCAATTCTAGATAACAATTTGGATTGGAGATGCTTACTGTGAGTCTGGAAGGAGAGTTTACAGTCTAACCAGACACCTAGGTATTTGTAGTTGTCCACATATTCTAAGTCAGAACTGTCCAGAGTAGTGATGCTTGTCGGGTGGCCGGGTGCGGGCAGCGATCGGTTGAAGAGCATGCATTTAGTTTTACTTGCTTTTAAGAGCAGTTGGAGGCCACAGAAGGAGTGTTGTATGGCATCTCGTCTGGAGGTTTGTTAGTTTGTTAGTTGGTGAACCAGGCGAGTCTCCGATTTGACTGAATTCTGTCAGAGAAGTATTTGGTGAACCAGGCGAAACAGTCTTTTGAGAAACCAAGGCGGTTGAGCCTGCCGATAAGAATACGGTGATTAACAGAGTCGAAAGCCTTGGCCAGGTCGATGAAGACGGCTGCACAGTACTGTCTTTATCGATGGCGGTTAATGATATCGTTTAGGACCTTGAGCGTGGCTGAGGTGCACCCATGACCAGCTCTGAAACCAGATTGCATAGCGGAGAAGGTACGGTGGGATTCGAAATGGTTGGTAATCTGTTTGTTAACTTGGCTTTCGAAGACCTTAGAAAGGCAGGGCAGGATGGATATAGATCTGCAACAGTTTGGGTCTAGAGTGTCACCCCCTTTGAAGAGGGGGATGACCGCGGCAGCTTTCCAATCTTTGGGAATCTCAGATGATACGAAAGAGAGGTTGAACAGACTAGTAATAGGGGTTGCAACAATTTTGGCAGATAATTTTAGAAAGAGAAGGTCCAGACTGTCTAGCCCGGCTGATTTGTAGGGGTCCAGATGTTGCAGCTCTTTCTGAACATTAGCTATCTGGATTTGGGTAAAGGAGAAATGGTGGGGGCTTTGGCGGGTTGCTGTTGAGGGTGCCTGGCAAAGCATGCCAAGGCGTAGAAAAATGCTTATTGAAATTCTCGATTATCGTGGAGTTATCGGTGGTGACAGTGTTTCCTAGCCTCAGTGCAGTGGGCAGCTGGGATGAGGTGCTCTTGTTCTCCATGGACTTTACAGTGTCCCAAAACTTTTTGGAGTTAGAGCTACAGGATGCAAATTTCTGTTTGAAAAAGCTAGCCTTTGCTTTCTTAACTGACTGTGTGTATTGGTTCCTGACTTATCTGAAAAGTTGCATATCGCAGGAACTATTCGATGCTCGTGCAGTACGCCACAGGATGTTTTTGTGCTGGTCGAGGGCAGTCAGGTCTGGAGTGAACCAAGGGCAATATCTGTTCTTAGTTACACATTTTTTGAAAGGGGCATGCTTATTTAAGGTGGTGAGGAAATTACTTTTAAAGAACAACCAGGCATCCTCTACTGATGGGATGAGGTCAAAATCCTTCCAAGATACCCGGGCCAGGTCGATTAGAAAGGCCTGCTTGCAGAAGTGTTTGAGGGAGCGTTTGACAGTGATGAGGGGTGGTCGTTTGACCGCGGACCCATAACGGATGCAGGCAATGAGGCAGTGATCGCTGAGATCCTGATTGAAAACAGCAGAGGTGTATTTGGAGGGCAAGTTGGTCAGGATAATATCTATGAGGATGCCCATGTTTACGGATTTAGGGTTGTACCTGGTGGGTTCCTTGATAATTTGTGTGAGATTGAGGGCATCTAGCTTGGATTGTAGGACGGCCGGGGTGTTAAGCATATCCCAGTTTAGGTCACCTAATAGAACGGACTCTGAAGATAGATGGAGGGGGCAATCAATTCACATATGGTGTCCAGGGCACAGCTGGGAGCCGAGGGGGGTCTATAACAGGTGGAAACAGTGAGAGACTATTTCTGGAAAGATTCATTTTTAAAATTAGAAGCTCGAACTGTTTGGGCATGGACTGGAAAGTATGATACAACTTTGCAGGCCATCTCTGCAGTAGATTGCAACTCTCTTTTTGACAGTTCTATCTTGACGGAAAATGTTGTAGTTGGGTATTGAGATTTCAGAATTTTTGGTGGCCTTCCTAAGCCAGGATTCAGACACGGCAAGGACATTAAAGTTGGCAGGGTGTGCTAAAGCAGTGAGTAAAACAAACTTAGGGAGGAGGCTTCTGATGTCAACATGCATGAAACCAAGGCTTTTTCGAATATTGAAGTCAACAAATGAGAGTGCCTGGGGACACACAGGGCCTGAGTTAACCTCTACATCACCCGAGGAACAGAGGAGTAGAATGAGGGTACGGCTAAAGGCTATCAGAACTGTTCGTCTAGTGCGTTGTGAACAGAGAATAAAAGGAGCAGATTTCTGGGCGTGGTAGGATAGATTCAAGGCATAATGTACAGATAGGGGTATGGTAGGGTGCGAGTACAGTGGAGGTAAACCTAGGCATTGAGTGACGATAAGAGAGGTTGCATCTCTGAAGTTATGCTAGGCGAGGTCACTGCAAGTGTGGGAGGTGGGACAAAAGAGCTCTCTGAAGCATGTTGAGTGGGACTAGGGGCTCCACAGTAAAATAAAACAATGATAACTAAACAACAGTATACAAGGCATATTGACATTAGAGAGACATAAAGTGAGACATAAAGCAATCACAGGTGTTGATTGGGAGAGCTAGCTAAGACAACAACGGGTAAGACAACAGTTAATCAGCTAAGACAACAACACGTAAAATGGCAATGAATGGGCAGAGGGGGTCAGTTAACTACACACTGGGCCTGAGTTCGAGGCTGGGGCCGACAGATAAACAAAATAAACAAAATGGAGAACCGTGACTAATGAACAGCTATGTAGCCAAGTGATCATAAGGTCCAGTGAACAGCAATATATGAACCAGGGAAGCCGTTAGGTAGTCGTTACTATGCTAGCCGGGAGCCGCGCCTGGCTCGAGGCTAACTGGTGCTAGCTTCGGGACAAGGGCGTCACCGACGTCTGGCAAAGGACGGTTGAGGGCACATCGGACGGAATTGCGTCGGCAGACCAGTTGTGATGGATCGGCGGGGTCTGTGTCGACAAAGGGTCCAGGCCAATTGGCAAAAGAGGTATTGTAGCTGGAGTTATTTGTTTGCTAGTCGAGAGATGCACCTGGCTCGAGGCTAACTGGTGCTAGCTTCGGGACAAGGGCGTTAGCCACTATAGCCAATCTGGTGCAAAGGTCCAGAGCTTACGGCAGGAATCCGGTGATGTAGTGGCTTCTAATCGTGTTAGTGAAGAGTCTGGGAGACATCAGCTGTGTAGCCGAGTGATCATAGGGTCCACTGAGCAGGCCGGGAGATGGGCCTGGCTCAAGGCTAGCTTCGGGGCTGGGCCACTCGGTAGCAGCTAGCTAGCTGCGATTATCCGGTGTAATGGTCCAGAGCTTACGGCAGGAATACGGTGATGTAGTGGAGAAAAACAGTCCGATATGCTCAGGGTTGATATCGCGCTGTGCAGACTGGCAGGTGTTATCCAGGCTAAAAGAGGCTGGTGTCTCAGCTAAAAAGGTAAAGGCCTTTAGCAGTGGCTAACAATGACTAAATAACTAGTAGCTAATTAGCTGGTTAGCTTCTGATGGCTAGCTACTGATGGAGGTTCTAGCTATAAGGTCTAAAAAAAAAGAAATAGCAGATTCGTATCATAATGGGTGAGGCGGGTTGCCGGAAGGTATATTTAATTTAAAAAAGATTTAAATATATTGCAATATATACAAAAAAAGCGAAAAAAACAAACCATTTACAACAAACACGTCTTAATGCTACGCCATCTGATTACAAGATGACTCTCAGTTAAAAACCATTGGATTTAGCAAACTCTGAAATTATTTAGTGTTTCTGTGCCCATGAAAACTGTTTTCCAGCGTAACACAAGGAGCCACTAAAGGATACGTAGTTCGAGTGCATTTCAGAATACAAAAAAATTGTCCGACAGCAAGATCCAATATTTAAGTTGAAGTTCATCATATGACAAGCGTAACGTTATGACTATAACTACTGTTCCCTGAAGGAGGGAAACTAGTTACAACATACTATTAAATTCACGCCTCGCTGGAAGCTCCGCCTTCCACTGTTGATGAGTGTGAGGCTCGGATTTATTCCTTAAATTTAACACCACTCTTCACCGACCCAGGAAGGGGTGTGGCCAAACAGGTGTTGCCCCTCGTTTCCCTTCTTCAGGGAAAACTAGGTATAGTGTTAGGTTCTAATTTTTCAGAATAAATAACTCACGGACACTAGAGAAGCTTAACCAAGTTTAATTCTTCCCAAAGGGTCGTTACAGCCGTAGTTCAGACAAAAACATGTTCTCACCATCACAAGTATATATACCCCACTTTGGACACTCCCCCTACTCTCCAATCATTACATCTTCTGGTATACCCACATTTACATTTAAGTCATTTAGCAGACGCTCTTATCCAGAGCGACTTACAAATTGGAAAGTTCATACATATTCATCCTGGTCCCCCCGTGGGGAATGAACCCACAACCCTGGCGTTGCAAGCGCCATGCTCTACCAACTGAGCCACACGGGACCACACCCCACTTTTTGAACTACTGTTCCCTGAAGGAGGGAACAGGGGGCTCCCTCCGGTCGGGTTGTGTTGACGACCGGCTCCCTCCGGTCGGGTTGTGTTGACGACCGGCTCCCTCCGGTCGGGTTATGTTGACGAGCGGCTCCCTCCGGTCGGGTTGTGTTGACGACCGGCTCCCTCCGGTCGGGTTGTGTTGACGACCGGCTCCCCCCGGTCGGGTTGTGTTGACGACCGGCTCCCTCCGGTCGGGTTGTGTTGACGACCGGCTCCCTCCGGTCGGGTTATGTTGACGACCGGCTCCCTCCGGTCGGGTTGTGTTGACGACCGGCTCCCTCCGGTCGGGTTATGTTGACGACCGGCTCCCTCCGGTCGGGTTATGCTGACGACCGGCTCCCTCCGGTCGGGTTATGTTGACGAGCGGCTCCCTCCGGTCGGGTTGTGTTGACGACCGGCTCCCTCCGGTCGGGTTGTGTTGACGACCGGCTCCCTCCGGTCGGGTTGTGTTGACGACCGGCTCCCTCCGGTCGGGTTGTGTTGACGAGCGGCTCCCTCCGGTCGGGTTGTGTTGACGAGCGGCTCCCTCCGGTCGGGTTGTGTTGACGACCGGCTCCCTCTGGTCGGGTTGTGTTGACGACCGGCTCCCTCTAGTTATGACTTCGAGGCATTTGTGTGTCTTAATTATTTGATCAAACAGAATGCTTAAAGCATCAGACAAATTCAGTACGTATATTTGATTTTATAAAAACACATGGGGCGATTGGTAGAAAGAACAGATGACTCTTGGTTGACCAAGATGTATTTTAGTTGGGGACAGCACTAGAACATGATTTTGGGGCTCCCGAGTGGCGCAGCGGACACTGCATCTCAGTGCTTGAGGCGCCACTACAGACACCCTGGATCAAATCCAGACTGTATCACAACCGGCTGTGATTGGGAGTCCCATAGGGCGGCACACAATTGGCCCAGCATCGTCCGGGGTAGGCAGTCATTGTAAATAAGAATTTGTTCTTACCTGACTTGCCTAGTTAAATAAAGGTTACATTTAAATAAATTAAAAAAAGTGTTTCATGATAAAGCATTTTTTACAAATCCGTCAAGGCACCAACTTTGAGAAGGGTTTAAAACAAAGGTTTCAAACCAATTCATGAATGTAATTGCATCTAGGTATGTCTTGCCTTTAATGTAAAGGCATGAAAAAAAAATGGCTGAATATTATACAATGACTTATCAACAGCTCTAATAATAAGCCTCCACAGGAAATCTTCACTGGCAATTCTAGAATATACTATATAGCCTAGAAATCTGGTTAAACTATCATTATGACATCATGGATGAATTCTAGAATATACTATATATCCTAGAAACCTGGTTAAACTATCATTATGACATCATGGATGAATTCTAGAATATACTATATATCCTAGAAACCTGGTTAAACTATCATTATGACATCATGGATGAAATCTAGAACATACTATATATCCTAGAAACCTGGTTAAACTATCACTATGACATCATGGATGAATTCTAGAATATACTATATATCCTAGAAACCTGGTTAAACTATCATTATGACATCATGCATGGCCAGTCCTTGTATTCATAGTGTAGTGAATTCGTGGGGAAGCCCTGAGCTGAACTCAAACCTGGGTCCAGTGACTGTCAAGCCAACACCTTATAACTGTTACACCAAGATGTCTGAACTTCTTGACGAGGTCGCTAGGTAATGAGTTAGGGTTGCTACAATAGCTTTCTCTATGAATTTGAGAGTGGTTACATTTCTCCAGCCCCCATCCCTCAGCTGTTTACCAAACCAAGTCTCTTGGCAGCCATTTTGTTGCTGTTTAAATACTAGGTTGTCCCTTTAAAAAGCCACACATCAATCAACCAATCTGCAGTTGAAACAATAACACAGCAGTCATTCCACCACTGTTTTGGTAATAAGATGATGATGGGCCTGGAGACATTTAACTACTCTCAAATTCATAGACAGACCTATGGATGAAAGGACTGACCATCCATGATATCAACATTATAGTTTAAACCATGTTGAGGCTATACAGTGTTGATTTACATTGTTTCTAGACATTGGAGTAAAAAAAGCTTATTTTGGGTTCTGATGTGGTACAACAGTTGAACTAAGCTCATGAGGCATGTGTTATATTCTTCAAGAATCAATGACTATAAAATAAATAATTTTAAAGTCAAAATATGGATGTGGTAATTGCAGATTTCCCCTTTAACACCAAACATCAGTTCAACAACTGCAGAGTTTGTACCTCTGTTTTTAAGACAGTACTTACCAGTGGTAATCACGGCCCGGTTTCTCAAAACCATCTTATGGCTAAGTTCATCTTTAGAACCACTGGATGCCTTAAATTGCGTTTGGGAAATCGGGCCCAGATATCCAGTTTCCTCCTCCTCTTCTTCCGATGAGACCGTAAACTCCCCATCCTCCGCTTTCACTTCAAAAACTGAATCCTCCTCATCTTTAACTGGAACACCCCCCTCCTCTTTCACTCTGAACGCCTCTTCCTTCACTGTAACGTCTTTCTCTTCTTCTTTCCCTGTAACAGCCTCACCCTCTACTTGTTTTTGTATTGTAACATCATTCTCTTCCTCCTCCTCTTTGATGAGAGCTTCTTTCTCCGTCCAGCAGACCGTCTCTTCTTCAGCAGGAAGAGAGTAATTTAGTGAACTCATGGTCGGAGATGTTAGCTAGCTAGGCTAATGCTAACTTAACCAGCCCGCCAGCTGAATAATAACAACAACACCGTAAATATGAAATGAAATAGGATAACTAACTAACTAGACGACAGACGAGGGTTTAAAATACAGTGGCTAATATACACTAAAGCGTCTAAAGAGCTTTATGGGTTCGGCTATTTTGGCTAGCAAGCTACAGAGGTGTCTGACTAACTGTTGCTGCTGCTGAAAGAAGCGTTCCGTCCACTAGATTATACGTCACACTAACAGCATTGCGTTCCGTCCACTAGATTATACGTCACACTAACAGCATTGCCTTAATATCGCACACTGCCATCTGCTGACTGGAGTGGGTAACGCTCAGTCTGAACCTCTGACTGCGATGGAGATGTGCGACTTTAAGACAATGACGCTAGTGTGACGTAAAATATATATTATAATGTTCAGACAAAAAGTTAGTGTAGGAAGCATGAGTTTTTACTCACCAGTGTAACTATACAGTGTGGCTAAAGACTTAGTAACTTAGTTGTGTTCACGATCTGGTTCCCTATAAAAGAGATGACGGCGCCGAAAAGAGATGGCTGCCTCGCTTCGTGTTCCTTGGAAAATATGCAGTATTTTGTTTTTTTACGTGTTATTTCTTACATCGGTACCCCGGGTAATCTTAGGTTTCATTACATACAGTCGGGAGGAACTACTGAATATACGATTAACGTCAACTCATCATCGTTCCTACCAGGAATATGACTTTCCCGAAACGGATCCAGTGTTCTGCCTTCCACACAATACAATGGATCTGATCCCAGCCGGCGACCCTGTGCGACGCCGAAAAAGGGGAAAACGTGGCGGTCTCGTGGTCAGGCTTCGGAGACGGGCACATCGCGCTCCACTCCCTAGCATACTACTCGCCAATGTCCAGTCTCTTGACAATAAGGTTGATGAAATCCGAGCACGGGTAGCATTCCAGAGAGACATCAGGGATTGCAACGTGCTCTGCTTCACGGAAACATGGCTAACTCAAGGGACGCTAACGGAGTCGGTGCAGCCAGCTGGTTTCTTCATGCACCGCGCCGACAGAAACAAACATCTTTCCGGTAAGAAGAGGGGCGGGGGGGTATGCCTTATGATTAACGAGAAGTGGTGTGATCATCATAACAACACACAAGAACTCAAGTCGTTCTGTTCACCTGATCTAGAACTCCTCACAATCAAATGTCGACCGCATTATCTACCAAGGGAATTCTCGTCAATCATAATCACAGCCGTATACATTCCCCCCCAAGCAGACACATCGATGGCCCTGAACGAACTTTATCTGACTCTTTGTAAACTGGAAACCACACACCCTGAGGCTGCATTCATCGTAGCTGGGGATTTTAACAAGGCTAATCTAAAAACAAAACTCCCTAAATTCTATCAGCATATCGATTGTGCTACCAGGGCTGGAAAAACACTAGACCATTGTTATACTAATTTCCGCGACGCTTATAAGGCCCTCCCCCGCCCCCCTTTCGGAAAAGCTGACCACGACTCCATTTTGTTGATTCCAGCCTACAAACAAAAACTCAAACAACAAGCTCCCGCGCTCAGGTCTGTTCAACGCTGGTCCGACCAATCTGAATCCACGCTTCAAGACTGCTTCGATCACGCAGATTGGAATATGTTCCGCATCGCGTCCAACAACAATATTGACGAATATGCTGATTCGGTGAGCGAGTTCATTAGGAAGTGCATTGACGATGTCGTACCCACAGCAACGATAAAAACATTCCCAAACCAGAAACCGTGGATTGACGGCAGCATTCGCGTGAAACTGAAAGCGCGAACCACTGCTTTTAACCAGGGCAAGGTGACCGGAAGCATGACCGAATACAAACAGTGTAGCTATTCTCTCCGCAAGGCAATCAAACAGGCCAAGTCTCAGTACAGAGACAAAATCGAGTCGAAATTCAACAGCTCAGACACAAGAGGTATGTGGCAGGGTCTACAGTCAATCACGGATTACAAAAAGGAAATCCGCCCCGTCGAGGACCAGGATGTCTTGCTCCCAGACAGGCTAAACAACTTTTTTGCCCGCTTTGAGGACAATACAGTGCCACTGACACGGCCCCCTACCAAAACCTGCGGGCTCTCCTTCACTGCAGCCGAGGTGAGTAAAACATTTAAACGTGTTAACCCTCGCAAGGCTGCAGGCCCAGACGGCATTCCCAGCCGCGTCCTCAGAGCATGCGCAGACCAGCTGGCTGGTGTGTTTACGGACATATTCAATCAATCCTTATCCCAGTCTGCTGTTCCCACATGCTTCAAGAGGGCCACCATTGTTCCTGTTCCCAAGAAAGCTAAGGTAACTGAGCTAAACGACTACCGCCCCGTAGCACTCACTTCCGTCATCATGAAGTGCTTTGAGAGACTAGTCAAGGACCATATCACCTCCACCCTACCGGACACCCTAGACCCACTCCAATTTGCTTACCGACCCAATAGGTCCACAGACGACGCAATCGCAACCACACTGCACACTGCCCTAACCCATCTGGACAAGAGGAATACCCATGTGAGAATGCTGTTCATCGATTACAGCTCAGCATTTAACACCATAGTACCCTCCAAACTCGTCATCAAGCTCGAGACCCTGGGTCTCGACCCCGCCCTGTGCAACTGGGTCCTGGACTTCCTGACGGGCCGCCCCCAGGTGGTGAGGGTAGGTAACAACATCTCCACCCCGCTGATCCTCAACACTGGGGCCCCACAAGGGTGCGATCTGAGCCCTCTCCTGTACTCCCTGTTCACCCACGACTGCGTGGCCATGCACGCCTCCAACTCAATCATCAAGTTTGCGGATGACACTACAGTGGTAGGCTTGATCACCAACAACGACGAGACGGCCTACAGGGAGGAGGTGAGGGCCCTCGGAGTGTGGTGTCAGGAAAATAACCTCATACTCAACGTCAACAAAACAAAGGAGATGATTGTGGACTTCAGGAAACAGCAGAGGGAGCACCCCCCTATCCACATCGACGGGTCAGTAGTGGAGAAGGTGGAAAGTTTTAAGTTCCTCGGTGTACACATCACGGACAAACTGAACTGGTCCACCCACACAGACAGCGTTGTGAAGAAGGCGCAGCAGCGCCTCTTCAACCTCAGGAGGCTGAAGAAATTCGGCTTGTCACCAAAAGCACTCACAAACTTCTACAGATGCACAATCGAGAGCATCCTGTCGGGCTGTATCACCGCCTGGTACGGCAACTGCTCCGCCCACAACCGTAAGGCTCTCCAGAGGGTAGTGAGGTCTGCAGAACGCATCACCAGGGGCAAACTACCTGCCCTCCAGGACACCTACACCACCCGATGTCACAGGAAGGCCATAAAGATCATCAAGGACAACAACCACCCAAGCCACTGCCTGTTCACCCCGCTATCATCCAGAAGGCGAGGTCAGTACAGGTGCATCAAAGCAGGGACCGAGAGACTGAAAAACAGCTTCTATCTCAAGGCCATCAGACTGTTAAACAGCCACCACTAACATTTAGCGGCCGCTGCCAACATACTGACTCAACTCCAGCCACTTTAAAAATGGGAATTGATGGAAATTATGTAAAAATGTACCACTAGCCACTTTAAGCAATGCCACTTAATACAATGTTTACATACCCTACATTACCCATCTCATATGTATATATACTGTACTCTATATCATCTACTGCATCTTGCCATCTTTATGCAATACATGTACCACTAGCCACTTTAAACTATGCCACTTTATGTTTACATACCCTACAGTACTCATCTCATATGTATATACCGTACTCTATACCATCTACTGCATCTGCCATGCCGTTCTGTACCACCACTCATCCATATATCTTTATGTACATATTCTTTATCCCTTTACACTTGTGTGTGTGTGTAAGGTAGTAGTGTGGAATTGTTAGGTTAGATTACTGTTGGTTATTACTGCATTGTCGGAACTAGAAGCACAAGCATTTCGCTACACTCGCATTAACATCTGCTAACCATGTGTATGTGACTAATAAAATTTGATTTGATTTGATTTATTTGATTTATAAGCACAACCAGTCATGTTTTTGAATTATCACATATGTATTAATTTATTTCGGGATTCTGGGTAATCCACAGCAGATTTATGGAGAATTGCTGTGGGTGAGTTCAAAATTGAATAGTCCCGGGATAGAAGTATATAAAGTTGACATTACATCATAAAAACCACCTTTTAAATCATACATTAGCAATTTATGTTTTAGTAACTACTGTTGTTGGTTTGGTGTCAAATAAGCCTCTCTTTATATGTTATTTGCCGAATCTCAGTTCTCCATGTGGGTTTTATGCTAAAGTTCCCTCTTTCAGGTTGGTATCTGACTGGAAAATGCATCTTCTTTAGGAGTGATATTTTTACCCTGTCGACTACTGATCGTTCATCCACACTGTGTGTCTCATCAATGCAGGTAATTTATGACAAATGTATAAAGTATATGTTTTATAAACTCATGAACACCAGCCAGTTTATCAGCCCGGTTCTGTTAGTTTAGGTGTATTATACTTCCTCGCCTGTAGAGGGGGACATTGAGTCATTTTCCAGGTTAATTTGATATATTTTGATACTAAAATGGATGACAGTATATTCTGATGGAGTGAAAATGAGACACATGTAAACAAATGATTCATTTATTATAGTAAATTAGGAATTATTAGGAATGGTTAAATCCACTATACGATCACAATAACTTTGAAAGACATTTCAATAGTTTTTTTGCTCGTATATTATAGGGCAGATTTATGGAGAATTGCTGTGGGAGTGCTATTTATATCCCGTCACTACTGATCATTCATCCATACTGTGTGTGTCCCATCATTGCAGCTTTGGAAATAAATGAACTATCCATCCATTGCTCCTTCCTGTGTTGACTCACTGACTTGAGAGACCAGGAAGGTCACACTAGCTCGATAGGTTGATATCTAGCTCAAGCTTCACCTCATGCTTTTCATTAACTGTGTGGTTGTGTTATCTAGTGGGAACCCGTTAGCACGGTAGGCTCTGGTGCCTTCTTGCCGTGGGCTCAAAATGACAGAGGAAATCAACCTGCTTGCTCCTCTTAGCGGGCTGGCTAATGCTACACCCGAGCCCAGGTGTGTCCCATTTCAATGAAGACCCTCCCGGCTCCGCCCACCGACATCCTATTAAGGAAAACAAGAGCAAAGAGAAAGAATTCTGCAGACAGAGTGGGAGGGTTGTCACAGCAGTCTGGTGATATACCAGGGACTATGGATGTAGTTAGGTTTGTATGCAGTCTGGTGATATACCAGGGACTATGGATGCAGTTAGGTTTGTATGCAGTCTGGTGATATACCAGGGACTGGGGATGCAGTTAGGTTTGTATGCAGTCTGGTGATATACCAGGGACTGGGCATGCAGTTAGGTTTGTATGCAGTCTGGTGATATACCAGGGACTATGCATGCAGTTAGGTTTGTGCAGTCTGGTGATATACCAGGGACTATGGATGTAGTTAGGTTTGTATGCAGTCTGGTGATATACCAGGGACTGTGCATGCAGTTAGGTTTGTATGCAGTCTGGTGATATACCAGGGACTATGCATGCAGTTAGGTTTGTGCAGTCTGGTGATATACCAGGGACTATGCATGTAGTTTGGTTTGTATGCAGTCTGGTGATATACCAGGGACTATGCATGCAGTTAGGTGTGTATGCATTCTGGTGATATACCAGGGACTATGCATGCAGTTAGGTTTGTACAGTCTGGTGATATACCAGGGACTGAGGATGCAGTTAGGTTTGTATGCAGTCTGGTGATATACCAGGGGCTGGGGATGCAGTTAGGTTTGTACAGTCTGGTGATATACCAGGGACTGGGGATGCAGTTAGGTTTGTACAGTCTAGTGATATACCAGGGACTGGGGATGCAGTTAGGTTTGTACAGTCTTGTGATATACCAGGGACTGGGGATGCAGTTAGGTTTGTACAGTCTGGTGATATACCAGGGACTATGCATGCAGTTAGGTTTGTGCAGTCTGGTTATATACCAGGGACTGGGGATGCAGTTAGGTTTGTATGCAGTCTGGTGATATACCAGGGACTGGGGATGCAGTTAGGTTTGTATGCATTCTGGTGATATACCAGGGCCTGGGGATGCAGTTAGGTTTGAATGCAGTCTGGTGATATACCAGGGACTGGGCATGTAGTTAGGTTTGTATGTAGTCTGGTGATATACCAGGGACTGGGGATGCAGTTAGGTTTGTATGCAGTCTGGTGATATAACAGGGTCTGGGGATGCAGTTAGGTTTGTATGCAGTCTGGTGATATACCAGGGACTGGGGATGCAGTTAGGTTTGTACAGTCTGGTGATATACCAGGGACTATGCATGCAGTTAGGTTTGTACAGTCTGGTGATATAACAGGGTCTGGGGATGCAGTTAGGTTTGTACAGTCTGGTGATATACCAGGGCCTGGGGATGCAGTTAGGTTTGTATGCAGTCTGGTGATATACCAGGGCCTGGGGATGCAGTTAGGTTGGTATGCAGTCTGGTGATATACCAGGGCCTGGGCATGCAGTTAGGTTTGTATGCAGTCTGGTGATATACCAGGGTCTGGGGATGCACAGTTAGCGTTGTTTTCCTCTAGCTATTCTCCAGTTTGCTCCCAGCAGCTTTCATAGAACGTAGATCACTGTTAAACCAGACGCTGCAGAGCGTTTGTTTGACTGAATGAATATGACAAAGCCTTAAATGCAGCGTTAGATGTAAAGTTTAAATTCTCATTCATTGCACATCTTCACTAATCAATCAACACATGCTTTCCTTTGGACGTATCAATATAATATTATTTAATGAAATACATTTTAAAATACAATTTTTTGTCAGGAAATAAAATAAAAATGTCCTTATACTGCGTTACCCACTCCAGTCAGCTGATGACGATGCTGCCAGTGTGACGTATAATCTAGTGGACGGGACACTTCAACAACAACAGCGAGTCAGTCACTTCAGTAGCTTGCTAGGCGACATGGCCTAAACATTCAAGCTTTTTAGACTGTTTCAGTGCATATTTGCCTATGTGTTTTAGACATACTTCTGTTTTATAGCGAGTTGCCCCATTTATTTTCATATTTACGTTGTTAGTCAGGCAGACGTCTTCAATTTGCCTAGCGCTAGGCTAGTCGCTAATGCTAACTAGCTAGCTAACATCTCCGACCATGAGCTCCCTAAACATCCCCCCTCCAGTTAAAGAAGAGGGGATCTGCCGGACGGAGAAAGAAGCTCTGTGGCTGAACATTGTCGTGAAAGAGGAGGAGGAAGAGGAGGATGTCACAGTAAAACAAGAAGTAGAGGATGAGGAAGACGCGTTCAGAGTGAAAGAGGAGGAGGATGTTACAGTAAAAGAAGAGGAGGAGGCAGAGAAAGAGGAGGATGCAGTTTTTGGAGTGAAGAAGGAGAAAGAGGGAGAGATAACGGTCATATTGACAGAGGAGTCAGGAGATCTGATTACCACCAGTAAGTACTGTCTTAAAAACGGGCTCTAACTCTCTAAAGGTTTTGAATGAATGTGTGGTTTTTAAGCAGCATGCTACTGAAATTCTATACTTGAAAATGTTGTTCTGTACTATAGGAATTTATGTGATAATATAATGTTAAAGCTACATTTTAAAATGGGCGATTAAAGCCCTGAATGCTGATTGGCTGACAGCCGTGGTATATCAGGCCGTATACCATGGGTATGACAAAACATGTATTTTTACTGCTCTAATTACGTTGGTAACCAGTTTATAATTGCAATAATCCACCCCAGGGGTTTGTGATATATGGCCAATATACCACGGCTAAGAGCTGTATCCAGGCACTCTGCGTTGCGTCGTGCTTAAGGACAGTCTTTAACCATGCTATATTGGCCATATACCACACTTCCTCGGGTCTTATTGCTTAACTGTAACATGTGTATACCATCAGAGTCCCCCCACCACAAAATCACAACTTAATTGTCTCACAGAATGGCAAACAACCATCTCTGTTCAGCCTATAAACATGACATTATCTATTATTATAGAGCTCTGCTCAGCCTATAAACATGACATTATCTATTATTATAGAGCTCTGCTCAGCCTATAAACATGACATTATCTATTATTATAGATGCCTATAAACATGACATTCCCTGAGAAATTAGATTTGGAGCTCTACATCATTTGTTTTTAAATCTCACCGTCACAAAGTATATTTTTAATGATGTAATGTTGTGAAGACTGACCTCACGTTATTGAGGGATCTAGTCTAGATTAAACCTCATAGGAAGACAATTTTATTTATTACAGGCTTCATTCAGGTCTCTCTGTTTAACTAAATAATCTGTTTGTCTTTTGGCAGGAGAGAGACCAGACTCTGACAGCGGGAAGAGTTCCTCAGAGGAAACAGACCCAGAGACGCCTAACCAACACCACTGCTCCCACTGTGGAAAGAGTTTTAGGTGGTCAGGGAGTCTGAAAACGCATGAGAGAATACACAAAGGAGAAGAGCCTTATCACTGTTCTCACTGTGGAAAGAGTTTTAGGTGGTTATGGGTCCTGAAAACGCATGAGAGAATACACACAGGAGAAACGCCGTATCACTGTTCTCACTGTGGAAAGAGTTTTAGGTGGTCAAGGAGTCTGAAAACGCATGAGAGAATACACACAGGACAAGAGCCTCATCACTGTTCTCACTGTGGAAAGAGTTTTAGGTGGTCAGGGACTCTGAAAAAGCATGAGAGAATACACACAGGAGAAATGCCCTACCACTGTTCCCAGTGTGGAAAGAGTTTTAGGTGGTCAGGGACTCTGAAAAAGCATGAGAGAACACACACAGGAGAGAAGCCTTTCCAACATACTAATACACAGGAGGAGACAACATACCACTGCTCTCATTGTGGAAAGACATTTTCCCAGTCAGAGGACCTGAAAACACATGAGAGAATAGAGAGGCTGTGTTCTGACTTATGTTTCTGACTGAGAATTTGTCCACGGCCAGGATTCACAGGACCAGGGTGTCCGCTATGGACACCTGGAAGAAATCAGCAGCGGACATTTCTGAAGGTTTATCCAACAGACCTGTACATCCATGAATGGATCTCTATAATGTGTAACTATTTCTGAAGGTTTATCCAACAGACCTGTACATCCATGAATGGATCTATAATGTGTAACTATTTCTGATGTATTGTAATGTATTGTGTAATAGATGTACTATGTTAGGTATATTTATCTGTGGTTTTATTTCAACAGATTTTACTGATGCTATTAGATTGTACTATGTTAGGTATATTTATCTGTGGTTTTATTTCAACAGATTTTACTGATGCTATTAGATTGTACTATGTTAGGTATATTTATCTGTGGTTTTATTTCAACAGATTTTACTGATGCTACTAGATTGTACTATGTTAAGTACACTGCTCAAAAAAATAAAGGGAACACTTAAACAACACAATGTAACTCCAAGTCAATCACACTTCTATGAAATCAAACTGTCCACTTAGGAAGCAACACTGATTGACAATACATTTCACATGCTGTTGTGCAAATGGAATAGACAAAAGGTGGAAATTATAGGCAATTAGCAAGACACCCCCCAAAAAGGAGTGATTCTGCAGGTGGTGACCACAGACCACTTCTCAGTTCCTATGCTTCCTGGCTGATGTTTTGGTCACTTTTGAATGCTGGCGGTGCTCTCACTCTAGTGGTAGCATGAGACGGAGTCTACAACCCACACAAGTGGCTCAGGTAGTGCAGTTCATCCAGGATGGCACATCAATGCGAGCTGTGGCAAAAAGGTTTGCTGTGTCTGTCAGCGTAGTGTCCAGAGCATGGAGGCGCTACCAGGAGACAGGCCAGTACATCAGGAGACGTGGAGGAGGCCGTAGGAGGGCAACAACCCAGCAGCAGGACCGCTACCTCCGCCTTTGTGCAAGGAGGTGCACTGCCAGAGCCCTGCAAAATGACCTCCAGCAGGCCACAAATGTGCATGTGTCTGCTCAAACGGTCAGAAACAGACTCCATGAGGGTGGTATGAGGGCCCAACGTCCACAGGTGGGGGTTGTGCTCACAGCCCAACACCTATACCTAAATATGTATTTTTATTTCACCTTTATTTAACCAGGTAGACTAGTTGAGAAGAAGTTCTCATTTGCAATGACACATACAACAACACAGAGTTACACATGGAATAAACAAACATACAATCAATTATACAGTAGAAAAATCTATATACAGCATGTGCAAATAAGGTAGGATAAGAGAGGTTAGGCAATAAATAGACCATGGTGGCGAAGTAATTACAATATAGCAATTAAACACTGGAATGGTAGGGAATGTGAATGTGAATAGCAGAAGATGAATGTGCAAGTAGAGATACTGGGGTTAAATGGATTCAATACCCCATAATGTCAAAGTGGAATTATGTTTTTGGAAATGTTTACAAATGTAATTAAAAGCCTAAATAAGTTCAGGAGTAAAGATGTTGCTTAACAAGTCACATAATAAGTTGCAGGGACTCACTCTGTGTGCAATAATAGTGTTTAACATGATGTCTGAATGACTACCTCATCTCTGTACCCCACACATACAATTATCTGTAATGGCCCTCAGTCGAGCAGTGAATTTCAAACACAGATTCAACCACAAAGACCAGGGAGGTTTTCCGACGCCTCGCAAAGAAGTGCACCTATTGGTAAATGGGTAAAAAAAAGCAGACATTGAATATCCCTTTGAGCATGGTGAAGTTATTAATTACACTTTAGATGGTGTATCAATATACCCAGTCACTAACTCAGTTGCTGGAGAGAAAGGAAACTGTTTAGGGATTTCACCATGAGGCCAATGGTGACTTTAAAATAGTTAGTGTTTAATGGTTGTGATAGGAGAAAACTAAGGATGGATCAACAACATTGTAGTTACTCCACAATACTAACCTAAATGACAGAGTGAAAAGAAGGAAGCCTGTACAGAATACAAATATTCCAAAACATGCATTCTGTTTGCAATAATTAACTTTATATCCTGAATACAAAAGCGTTATGTTTGGGGCAAATTCAACACATCACTGACTACATATTTTCAAGCATGGTGGTGGCTGCATCATGTAATGGGTATGCTTGTCATTGGCGTCACTAGAGGCGTAACTACAGTCTCTGATTCTAATTTAATGATCATCAGCTGCATCATTTTATGGTTCTAATCCAGGCAGTATCACTTCCAGGTTAAGCGAGCAGTGTGTCAAGATGTGCAGTGCGGCTTGGCAGGGTCGTGTTTCGGAGGACGCATGGCTCTCGACCTTCGCCTCTCCCCCGAGTCCGTAGAGGAGTTGCAATTGGATTTCATGACATTGGTGAAAAAATATATATATAATACACTGGTACTGAAATTAGATTTTTAATCACCTGGAAGATGTGTCAAACCATGTAAACACCTGCAAGACTTCGGTTAGAAGTGAATCACCTGGCAGATGTGTCAAACCATGTAAACACCTGCAAGACTTCGGTTAGAAGTGAATCACCTGGCAGATGTGTCAAACCATGTAAACACCTGCAAGACTTAAGTTAGAAGTGAATCACCTGGCAGATGTGTCAAACCATGTAAACACCTGCAAGACTTCGGTTAGATTACACTTTTATGAAATAAATGAAAAATAAACTTTTGGTTCCTCAACTGCGTTTCCCACTCCAGTCAGCAGATGGCGATGTGCGTCTTTTAGGTTCAGGCGACGCTGCCAGTGTGACGTATAATCTAGTGGACGGGATGCTCCTTCAACAACAACAGCTAGTCAGACACCTCGGTAGCTTTCTAGCAAACATAGCTACAACATTCACCCTCTTTACACTGTTTTGGTGTATATTAGTCGCTGTGTTTTAAACACACTTCTGTCGTATGTACTTGTTGGCCCATTTAATTATATATTTACGTTGTTTGTCAGCTAGCTGGTTTGCTAAGTTAGCTTAGAACTAGGCTAGTCGCTAATGCTAGCTAGCTAACATCTCCGACCATGAGTTCACTAAGCTACTCTCCTCCTGATAAAGAAGATGAGATCTGCTGGACGGAGAAAGAAGCTTTCGTGAAAGAGGAGGACGAAGAGGAGGCTGTTTCAATACAAAAACAAGTAGAGAGTGAGGCTGTTACCGTGAAAGAAGAAGAGAAAGACGTTACAGTGAAAGAAGAGGAAGATGCGTTCAGGATGAAAGAGGAGGAGGATGTTACAGTAAAAGAAGAGGAGGAAGAGAAAGAGGAGGATGTTACAGTGAAAGAAGAGGAAGACGCGTTCAGAGTGAAAGAGGAGAAGGAAGAGGAGGCTGTTACAATATTAAAACACGTAGAGGGTGAGGCTGTTACCGTGAAAGAGGAGGAAGTTACAGTAAAAGGAGAGGAGGATGCAGTTTTTGGAGTGAAAGAGGAGGGGGAGATTACTGTCACATTGGAGGAAGAAGAGGAGGTTGGAGATCTGTTTAACACCAGTAAGTACCGTCTCTGCAGTCGTTGAACCAATATGCAGTAAAGGGGTTCTACACTTTAATGTTGTTCTGTAGGAATGGCTGAAGCTACACTGTAACGTGTAGAACATCAAGAGTGGACCATCAACAAAACGTTAACAATTGATCAAATGCATCCAATGACAATGCCTGAAATACTGTAGTCCTCAATATCTCCTATTAGATTAGCCCAATATGTAGTCTTAAAGGGGCAATCAGCAGTTGTTACATCCATTTTGGGACTTATACATTAATGATATGTACCCATTGTTTCTTGAAGAATTCACTTATAAATGCCTCGTGAGCTTAGTTCAACTGTTGTACCCCATCAGAACCCAAAATATGAGCTTTTTTTTACTCCAATGTTTGTCAGTAAATATAAACAAACACAGTATATCCCCAAAACATGGTTAAAACTATCATGTTGTTATCATGGATAGTTGATGTTCATGTACAGATTACCTCAACTAGCCTGTAACCCCGCACACTGACTCGGTACCGATGCCCCCTGTTTATAGCCTCCACACTGACTCTGTACCGGTGCCCCCTGTATATAACCTCCACACTGACTCGGTACCGGTGCCCCCTGTATATAGCCTCCACACTGACTCTGTACCGGTGCCCCCTGTATATAACCTCCACACTGACTCGGTACCGGTGCCCCCTGTATATAACCTCCACACTGACTCGGTACCGGTGCCCCCTGTATATAACCTCCACACTGACTCGGTACCGGTGCCCCCTGTTTATAACCTCCACACTGACTCGGTACCGGTGCCCCCTGTTTATAGCCTCCACACTGACTCGGTACCGGTGCCCCCTGTATATAGCCTCCACACTGACTCAGTACCGGTGCCCCCTGTATATAGCCTTCACACTGACTCGGTACCGGTGCCCCCTGTATATAGCCTCCACACTGACTCAGTACCGGTGCCCCCTGTATATAGCCTCCACACTGACTCAGTACCGGTGCCCCCTGTATATAGCCTCCACACTGACTCAGTACCGGTGCCCCCTGTATATAGCCTCTACACTGACTCGGTACCGGTGCCCCCTGTATATAGCCTCCACATTGACTCTGAACGGTACCCCCTGTATATAACCTCCACACTGACTCAGTACCGGTGCCCCCTGTATATAACCTCCACACTGACTCAGTACCGGTGCCCCCTGTATATAACCTCCACATTGACTCTGTACCGGTGCCCCCTGTATATAGCCTCCACACTGACTCGGTACCGGTGCCCCCTGTATATAGCCTCCACACTGACTCAGTACCGGTACCCCCTGTATATAGCCTCCACACTGACTCGGTACCGGTGCCCCCTGTATATAGCCTCCACACTGACTCAGTACCGGTACCCCCTGTATATAACCTCCACATTGACTCTGTACCGGTGCCCCCTGTATATAGCCTCCACACTGACTCAGTACCGGTGCCCCCTGTATATAGCCTCCACACTGACTCAGTACCGGTGCCCCCTGTATATAGCCTCCACACTGACTCTGTACCGGTGCCCCCTGTATATTACCTCCACACTGACTCGGTACCGGTGCCCCCTGTATATAGCCTCCACACTGACTCGGTACCGGTGCCCCCTGTATATTGCCTCGTTATTGTTATTCTCATTGTGTTACTTTTTATTCTAGTATACTTGTTAAACGTTTTCTTCTTCTTGAACTGCACTGTTGGTTAAGGGCTTGTAAGTAAAGCATTTCACAGTAAAGTCTAAGTTGGTGTTTTGACGGATTTGTAAAAAATTGTTAAAACACTGTATATATATTTTTAAATGTTGCTGACACCCCTCCCATAGGTGGCTCATTATTGGGATTCATTGCTGATTCCTACCTGTAGCTCACTATGAGGTGTCTAGTGATACAGTTTAAGGGCCCTGTTGGAGATTGGTGGTTGGTAGCGGAGTCGAGGGAACAAGCAGGGTTGGACACGGCCATGTTATTATCCCACACACAGTCTCTGTGGTGCATTTGAACCCCATTCCTGGGAATTAGATTTGATTACAAATCGCCCCTGTCTGTTACCACTCCGCTCGACTCCGCTGTGTGTCCCATTCCCAGTTAGGTTACGAGGCGCTTTGTCACCAGTACCTATGACTGGTTGATAGGGGAAACCTCCATGCTTATTATAGAACAAGTAATTAGGGAAACTGAAATAATTTAGTTTACTATTTAGTAAACTGAAATAAAATACGGACAATTCCTTCGACCTCATTGCTTGGTTTTTGCTCTGACATGCACTGTCATCTGTGGGACCTTATACAGACAGGTGTGTGCCTTTCCAAATCATGTCCAATCAATTGAATTTAACACAGGTGGACTCTGAACAAGTTGTAGATACATCTCAAGGATGATTCATGGAAACAAGATGCACCTGAAAGTTGATTCTAGCTTTCATGAAAGCTAAACAGCTCCGCCTTCTGGATTGAGTTATTCAAGATTAATTCTTAATGCAGGGTGAAGCATTGCTTATTGTGGTCTGTTAACTGCCCTCTCAGAGGTGTACAATTCACTTCCAGTGAACTGATCTCTAGTCAAAAGTGGTTCCCTCAGTAGGTCATCTTAAAGATACAAAAAATGTAAAGCACCTTACTGGCAAAACTCCACTTACCAAAATTTTAAGAAACACAGCCATGTCTATATATTTTGCATTGTAATTTGCAATGAATTTTGTATTGTATTATGTAGAAGGGTGGCCTTGCTCGAGCCTTGGCTTGTGCGAGCCGGAACGGCTAATAGGTCATCTCCTGTTTCTGAAGCGTGAGGAAGACTCAGGGGTTTTATGTAATGTTATGTACTCTACCGTTCAAAGTTTGGGGTCACTTAGAAATGGCCTTGTTTTTGAAAGAAAAGCACATTTATTGATCAGAAATACAGTGTAGACATTGTTAATGTTGTAAGTGACTATTACGAGTCTTATAGCAAATGGTCTGAATACTTATGTAAATAAGGTATTTCTGTTTATTACCTGTTTTCACTTTGTCATTATGGGCTATTGATGACATCCCTCTGAAACAAGATATTCTAACCATCAGAAAAACCTCTTCTTTAGCCTACTCCTCCCGTTGCTGCTGGCCTTCGTAAATTCTGATGTTATGCTCCTATAGTTTCTGGTAATAGGTTACACCAGCAGTCGTTATGCTCCTATAGTTTCTGGTAATAGGCTACACCAGCAGTCGTTATGCTCCTATAGTTTCTGGTAATAGGCTACACCAGCAGTCGTTATGCTCCTATAGTTTCTGGTAATATACTACACCAGCAGTCGTTATGGTCCTATAGTTTCTGGTAATAGGCTACACCAGCAGTCGTTATGCTCCTATAGTTTCTGGTAATAGACTACACCAGCAGTCGTTATGGTCCTATAGTTTCTGGTAATAGGCTACACCAGCAGTCGCTATGCTCCTATAGTTTCTGGTAATAGGCTACACCAGCAGTCCTTATGCTCCTATAGTTTCTGGTAATAGATTACACCAGCAGTAGTTATGCTCCTATAGTTGCTGGTAATAGACTACACCAGCAGTCGTTATGCTCCTATAGTTTCTGGTAATAGGCTACACCAGCAGTCGTTATGCTCCTATAGTTTCTGGTAATAGCCTACACCAGCAGTCGTTATGCTCCTACAGTTTCTGGTAATAGGCTACACCTGCAGTCGATATGCTCCTACAGTTTCTGGTAATAGATTACACCAGCAGTCGTTATGCTCCTATAGTTTCTGGTAATAGGCTACACCAGCAGTCGTTATGCTCCTATAGTTTCTGGCAATAGGCTACACCAGCAGTCGTTATGCTCCTATAGTTTCTGGTAATAGGCTACACCTGCAGTCGTTATGCTCCTATAGTTTCTGGTAATAGACTACACCAGCAGTCGTTATGCTCCTATAGTTTCTGGTAATAGGCTACACCACCAGTCGTTATGCTCCTATAGTTTCTGGTAATAGGCTACACCTGCAGTCGTTATGCTCCTATAGTTTCTGGTAATAGGCTACACCTGCAGTCGTTATGCTCCTACAGTTTCTGGTAATAGGCTATACCAGCAGTCGTTATGCTCCTATAGTTTCTGGTAATAGGCTACACCAGCAGTCGTTATGCTCCTTTAGTTTCTGGTAATAGGCTACACCTGCAGTCGTTATGCTCCTATAGTTTCTGGTAATAGACTACACCAGCAGTCGTTATGCTCCTATAGTTTCTGGTAATAGGCTACACCACCAGTCGTTATGCTCCTATAGTTTCTGGTAATAGGCTACACCTGCAGTCGTTATGCTCCTATAGTTTCTGGTAATAGGCTACACCTGCAGTCGTTATGCTCCTATAGTTTCTGGTAATAGACTACACCAGCAGTCGTTATGCTCCTATAGTTTCTGGTAATAGGCTTTTATTGCCATTGCCAACTATGTAAAAATAGCCTACATGAAACCAACAAACAAAAACATTTGCAGCCTGCAGGTAGAAAATATCCAGATTAAAAATAAATATCCTATAAATCACATTGGCTGCACATGGCCTGTCAACAACAAACTTGAAACATTCTATCAACTATCAACTGGGTCCTCCGAAACTTGCAACATTGTATAAAATATTCTGGGCCCTCAGTTTCCTGCGCCAGTGAGTTCTGGACAGACACAGCTGTCATCTATTTGTGCAAAGGATAAGAAGTAATCAGGTATTTTATAACATTTCCACTGGATCAGAGCATTACGTTTTTCCCTTTAATGCTGAGTGGTTATCGAAAGAGTGAGAGCTGGAAATAATTTACAAATACTTTGAGCAACTATTGTCATTCGTAATGGATTCTAATAAGACTTTGTTTACCTGCTGTTTGAGGTGAAGAAAAAAATTGTTGGAGAAGCTGAATATATATTTTTTTGAGAATCTCCACAACTCATTAGTGGTGGTGCGTTAAGACAATCAGAAATACTATCAGACATCCCCAAATGGGCACATTTATAGGCCTACATTTGTGCTCAGTCCAGGTTGACTAGTCCTACTTCTATATGTGTAATCAGGTGTGCGTCCTTACTCAACACTGACAGGAGTGTTTCAAACAAAAGACAATGAATAAATTGCCAAAATTGACAAAACTGACGCATCTTGCGGGGTCAGGTCTGGGTGATCTGCCATGGGCTGTTTCATTTAGTATCCGTTTGGGTCGGCATGGGGAATGATTTTATTTCCCCATAGTATGTTGTACCGAAGTTGACCAACTGAAAGGGAGTGTAACTTTGATTATAATTACACTTCCCTGAAGGAGGGAAACGAGGTATAACACCTAATTGGCCCCACCCCTTCCTGGGTCGGTGAAGAGCGGTATTAAATTGAAGGATTAAATCCAAACCTCACGCTCATCACCTGTGGAAGGCGGGGCTTCCAGCGAGGCGTGAATTTGTGATAGTATATTGTACCTAGTTTCCCTCCTTCAGGGAACAGTAGTTATAGTCATAACGTTACGCTTGTCATATGATGAACTTCAACTTAAATACGGGATCTTGCTGTCGGACAGTTTTTTTGTATTCTGAAATGCACTCGAACTATGTATCATTTAGTGGCTCCTTATGTTACGCTGGGAAAACAGTTTTCATGGGCACAGAAACACTAAATAATTTCAGAGTTTGCTAAATCCAATGGTTTTTAACAGACTCATCTTGTAATCCAAGACGGTAACCCGCCTCAACCATTATGATGCGGATCTGCTATTTTTTTTTTTTTTAGACCTTATAGCTAGAACCTCCATCAGAAGCTAGCCATCAGAAGCTAACCGGCTAATTAGCTACTAGCTATTTAGTCATTGTTAGCCACTGCTAAAGGCCTTTACCTTTTTAGCTCAGACACCAGCCGCTTTTAGCCTGGATAATATCTGTCAGTCTGCACAGCGCGATATCAACCCTGAGCATATCGGACTGTTTGTCTCCACTACATCACCGTATTCCTGCCGTAAGCTCTGGACCATTACACCGGATAATCGCAGCTAGCTAGCTGCCACTGAGTGGCCCAGCCCCTAAGCTAGCCTTGAGCCAGGCCCATCTCCCGGCCTGCTTAGTGGACCCTATGATCACTCGGCTACACAGCTGATGTCTCCCAGACTCTTCACTAACACGACTAGAAGCCACTACATCACCGGATTCCTGCCGTAAGC
This sequence comes from Salvelinus alpinus, assembly GCF_045679555.1. Taxonomy (NCBI): domain Eukaryota; kingdom Metazoa; phylum Chordata; class Actinopteri; order Salmoniformes; family Salmonidae; genus Salvelinus; species Salvelinus alpinus. The sequence goes on along the minus strand of NC_092087.1, from coordinate 114,135,677 downwards.
TCTGGACCTTTGCACCGGACGCACTGGAGTGGCTATAGTGGCTAATGCCCTTGTCCCGACGCTAGCACCAGTTAGCCTCGTGCCAGGCGCATCTCCCGGCTAGCATAGTAATGACTACCTAACGGCTTCCCTAGTTCATATATTGCTGTTCACTGGACCCTATGATCACTTGGCTACATAGCTGATGCCTGCTGGACTGTTCATTAATCACGGTTCTCCATTTTGTTTATTTTGTTCAGCCACGCTCAAGGTACTAAACGATATCATAACCGCCATTGATAAAAGACAATACTGTGTCGCTGTCTTCATCAACCTGGCCAAGGATTTCGACTCTGTCAATCACCGTATTCTTATCGGCAGACTCAACAGCCTTGGTTTCTCAAATGACTGACTCGCCTGGTTCACCAACTACTTCTTAGACAGAGTTCAGTGTGTCAAATCGGAGGGCCTGTTGTATGGACTTCTGGCAGTCTCTATGGGGGTACCACAGGGTTCAATTCTCGGGCCAACTCTTTTCTCTGTATATATCAACGATGTTGCTCTTGCTGCGGGGTATTCCTTGATCCACCTTTATGCAGACGACACCATTCTGTATATATATTATATATATATATATATATCATATCATATTATCATATTATATATATATATCATATATTATTGGGGGGTGCACCCCCTTGGTTTGTGCTGTGGTGGAGATCTTTGTGGGCTATACTTGGCCTTGTCTCAGGATTGTAAGTTGGTGGTTGAAGATATCCCTCTAGTGGTGCGGGGGCTGGGCTTTGGCAAAGTGGGTGGGGTTATATCCTTCCTGTTTGGCCCTGTCCGGGGGTATCCACCTGGCCTTGCTGCTATTTCAGTTTCAACTGTTCTGCCTGCGGTTATGGAACCCCTACCTTTCCCAGACCTGCTGTTTTCAACTCTTAATGATCGGCTATGAAAAGCCAACTGACATTTATTCCTGATTATTATTTGACCATGCTTGTCACTTATGAACATTTTGAACATCTTGGCCATGTTCTGTTATAATCTCCACCCGGCACAGCCAGAAGAGGACTGGCCACCCCTCATAGCCTGGTTCCTCTCTAGGTTTCTTCCTAGGTTTTGGCCTTTCTAGGGAGTTTTTCCTAGCCACCGTGCTTCTACACCTGCATTGCTTGCTGTTTGGGGTTTTAGGCTGGGTTTCTGTACAGCACTTCGAGATATTAGCTGATGTACGAAGGGCTATATAAAATAAACTTGATTGATTGATTGATTAGCATCTGGGACAGAGTAGGAGGCAGTTCACTCTGGGCACGCTATTCATCCAAAAGTGAAAATGCTGCGCCCTATCCCATAAAGGTTAACAAACCTCCAAATGAGCTTCAATGCCATACAACACTCCTTCCGTGGCCTCCAACTGCTCTTAAACGCTAGTAAAACTAAATGTATGCCCTTCAACCGATCGCTGCCCGTACCCGCCCGTCCAGCATGACTACTCTGGACGGTTCTGACTTTAGAATATGTGGACAACTATAAATACCTAGGTGTCTTGCTAGACTGTAAACTCTCCTTCCAGACTAATATTAAGCATTTCCAATCCAAAATTAAATCTAGATTTGGCTTCCTATTTTGCAACAAAGCCTCCTTCACTCACGCTGCCGAACATACCCTCGTAAAACTGACTATCCTGCCGATACTTTACTTAAGTGATGTCATTTTCAAAATAGCCTCCAACACTCTACACAGCAAACTGGATGCAGTCTATCACAGTGCCATCCGTTTTGTCACCATATCCCCATATACCACTGCTCTCGTCGGCTGGCCCTCGCTACATATTCGTCTCCAAACCCACTGGCTCCAGGTCATCTATAAGTCTTTGCTAGGTAAAGCTCCGCCTTAACTCAGCTCACTGGTCACCATAGCAACACCCACCCGTAGCACGTGCTCCAGGAAGTATATCTCACTGGTCATCCCCAAAGCCAACACCTATTTTGGCCGCCTTTCCTTCCAGTTCTCTGCTGCCAATGACTGGAAGGAATTGAAAAAATCACTGAAGCTGGAGACTCTCCCTCACTAACTTTAAGCATCAGCTATCTGAGCAGCTTACCGATCGCTGCAGCTGTACATAGCCCATCCAATCTACCTACCTCATCCCCATGTTTTTTAAACATTTTTTGCTCTTTTGCACACCAGTATATCTACTTGCACATCATCATCTGCACATCTATCACTCCAGTGTTAATTTGTAATTACTTCGCTACTATGGCCTATTTATTGCCTTACCTCCTTACTCCATTTGCACACACTGTATATAGACTTTCTATTGTGTTATTGACTGTACGTTTGTTTATCCTAAGTGTATGTAACTGTTGTTTTTTTGTCGCACTGCTTTGCTTTATCTTGGCCAGGTCGCAGTTGTAAATGAGAACTTGTTCTCGACTGGCCTACCTGGTTAAATAAAGGTGAAATACAAAGAAATCTTAACTTTATTAGCAACACCCAAATGTATACTGTCATTAACGCGGTTCTTCAATAATTACACATAATTCTTAATACTGTAGCAAACATTTATATTAAGCAGGACATTCAAACGAGCCTTACAATTATAATCCAAAAGTAGTGTGAAATGCACTCATAATCAACCTGGAAATAGAGGTTACTCCCCTGAGTTTTCCCCCATTCACATTCAGAATACATTGTGAAAAACTAAAATCTTTGCTCACCATTTTTGCTCCAGGCAGATATACTACATCCATAACTTGTGGTTTCCTCATTAGCAGATATACTACATCCATTACTATCGGTTTCCTCATTAGCAGGGAGGTGTTTCTGCAATCAAATTGTGTGCGCATCGCCCTTGTGCCGCAATTTTATTAAACACAGAAAGGGGCCTATATTGGAGACCAAAAGTCGTCTGGCACACTGCTTAGAGTTTCAACAACATGAATAACTTATTTCTAGTCTACAATCATTGATGTTACTACTAAAATATGACTATTCTTGCTCATTTTAAGACAATTGTCAAATAATTTTAACATTCATTACAGACGTCAATTGTTGTACAACATCATGGCTACGCTGTTTGCATCACCTTTTACAGTGGATTTCCACTGTTGTGGGCCTTTAATCATCTGACTTTGTTGTTCACACAGGAGAGATACGGGACTATCGTGGATCCTCTGGGGCGCCTCAACAACCTCCTGATGCTGACAAGGCAGAGAAGAGTCTCTCCAGATCAGAAAGCCTCAATAAACACCTGCAGAGATCCACAGGGAAGAGAACTCACTGCTGCTCTGACTGTGGGAAGAGATTCACCTCATCAGGCATTAAAATTCATCAAAGGATCCACACAGGAGAGAAATCTTATAGCTGTGATCAATGTGGGAAGAGTTTTACTAAATCTGGCTCTCTGACAGTACACCAGAGAATACACACAGGAGATAAACCTTATAGCTGTGATCAATGTGGGAAGAGTTTTGTTACATCTAGCAATCTGACTATACACCAGAGAACACACACAGGAGAGAAACCTTATAGCTGTGATCAATGTGGGAAGAGTTTTGTTACATCTAGCAATCTGACTATACACCAGAGAACACACACAGGAGAGAAACCTTATAGCTGTGATCAATGTGGGAAGAGTTTTACTACTTCTGGCTATCTGACAGTGCACCAGAGAACACACACAGGAGAGAAACCTTATAGCTGTGATCAATGTGGGAAGAGTTTTTGTCAATCTAGTGATCTGACAGTGCACCAGAGAACACACACAGGAGAGAAACCGTATAGCTGTGATCAATGTGGGAAGAGTTTTACTACTTCTGGCTATCTGACAGTGCACCAGAGAACACACACAGGAGAGAAACCTTACAGCTGTGATCAATGTGGGAAGAGTTTTACTACTTCTGGCTATCTGACAGTGCACCAGAGAACACACACAGGAGATGAACTTTATAGCTGTGATCAATGTGGGAAGAGTTTTGTTAAATCTGACCAGCTCACAGTACACCAGAGAATACACACAGGAGAAAAACCCTTTAGCTGTGGTCAATGTGGGAAGAGTTTTACTACATCTGGCTCTCTGACTGTACACCAGAGAACACACACAGGAGAGAAACCTTATAGCTGTGATCAATGTGGTAAGAGTTTTGGTCAATCTTGCCAGCTGACTGCACACCAGAGAACACACACAGGAGAGAAACTTTATAGCTGTGATCAATGTGGGAAGAGTTTTGGTCAATCTAGCCAGCTGACATTACACCAGAGAACACACACAGGAGAGAAACCTTATAGCTGTGATCAATGTGGGAAGAGATACTCTGGTAAAAGATCTCTGATCAAACATCAGAAAATACATGAAGGAGTTTTTTCATGATATCAATGAAATAATTAAATAATGTCACAATGTAGATTATTTTAACATTGTAGTAGGAGTATTTTAATGAATGTCAATGTAGAACCCTAAATGTTTGCCCCCTGTTCAATTGATTTTAGCCTCAGGGGAAAAATCCAGGCTCTGAATTGAAAGAGTTATTATTTATGTGATTTAACAAAAAGTGACTAACAAAAAAAAGTTGTGTTACACTTACCATGTTGGTGACCCACTTGAATCACAATGTAGCTAGCTGTTTACCACGTTGGTGACCCACTGGAATCACAATGTAGCTAGCCGTTTACCACGTTGGTGACCCACTGGAATCACAATGTAGCTAGCCGTTTACCACGTTGGTGACCCACTGGAATCACAATGTAGCTAGCCGTTTACCACGTTGGTGACCCACTGGAATCACAATGTAGCTAGCTGTTTATCACGTTGGTGACCCACTGGAATCACAATGAAACAAAATGTTTAGGTTTTCAATATATCCCAAACTGTTTCTGCATATTGGTTATTGATTTGGACATGTTAAACCTGTGTTTTGACATTGCGCTATTCCCATTTAGCAAAATGTCATTCAAAAGACGTTGAAAATAAGACTATGCCCGACTTCTAATATATGTTCGGTTGTAGTTGAAAGTGAAAGTTGAAAAGATGTATTTTCGGGTCGTTTTTTAAAATTACTTGAAAACAACTTAATTTCAACAAACTTGCAGCCTAAACACATGGATGCAGTATAATAAATTGGTCTATAATCAATTTTATTAACAATCCTACATCACTCCAGTATTTCTTGACAACATTCAAGTGCTAATTGTCTTTATTCCACTACTGAAGAAGCATGACTCAAATCACCTCATATATTCAAACATCCAGCCTGACAAAATATACATGTTTTATTATTCCATGCCTCACCATTAAGTTAATTATTGCCAATACATATTAACAAAGGGGTGAACATTTGGTTTTGATAATTCATATTTACAATTATGTAACATTTAGTAATCATAGTTATTCATGCAACCAACTTGACATTTTTGGGTACATTTATATTGACATTGTTACCCTGCTTTTATATCCAACAACATACCTATCTAGTGAACCCTGAGAAGAGAGAGAAGCTCCGCAGTGAGGTGGAAAGTTACTACGGATATCGCAGGAGTTTCCTCTTGAAATCAGACATGTCCGTGGTTAGGACAACTTGGTTGCTGATTATCTCAAGGGTGGGCAGTCAAATAGATTTGTGTTTTGCATTTAGCCAGTGAGTTACCATGATCACAATTTATTTTGACACGTTTTTCTGTGTTGGATATTAGTTTTATCTCTTATTCTTTTCTGTATTTTTTTAAAACTGCACTGTTGGGGGCTCGTAAGTAAGAGTTCCAGTGTTGTATCCGGCGCATGTGACTAATACAATTTGATTTGAGTTTTGTTTGGGCTCGTTCCAAGGGGACGAGAGTCCTAGAAGATAGTGAGTTTTAGGATTCTATGGAAAGAAAAAGGAGAAAAAAATAATACGATTGTATATTATTATTTAGAAATATGTGTTTTTTCTTGTTTTTAAATGTTGACAGCCAGTAGACACCATGTTTATATTGTAGAAGGTGAAGCATTGTAGATGATTATGTGAAATGGAAGTTGGAGATACTCTGAATGATTGGCTATGAAAAGCCAACTGACATTTACTCCTGAGGTGCTGACCTGTTACACCCTCGACAACCACTGTGATTATTAATATTTGACCCTGCTGGTCATCTATGAACGTTTGAACATCTTGGCCATGTTCTGTTATAATCTCCACCCGGCACAGCCAGAAGAGGACTGGCCACCCCTCATAGCCTGGTTCCTCTCTAGGTTTCTTCCTAGGTTCTGGTCTTTCTAGGGAGTTTTTCCTAGCCACCGTGCTTCTACACCTGCATTGCTTGCTGTTTGGGGTTTTAGGCTGGGTTTCTGTACAGTACTCTGTGACATTTATTTTGGGTTGGGTTGGATATAGCATCATATTGTTTATATTTTAATCAATGGCATTTCCTTGCAATGTTCATTAGTCTTTCAGTTGTTATTCTTCTGTTTTTTATCCTCTTATGTTTGTTGTGTACTAAATATTTCTGTTTATTTTCTTAGTTTTTTCCTGTGAAGCCATTGTGTTGCATCCATGTCTGACATGTGCTGTATAAATAAAGCTTGATTTGAAAATATTGCATTTGATTTGAAAATATCAACAGACTCTTGGTCCATCTTAGTATGAAAATCAGTATCAATCCCACTTTTCCAGCTTGCTGAAGGCCTGGTAGAGTGGTAAACACCACCCCCGGCTCTACCAGGGGCTTGAGGTGGTCTCCCACAGCTCTGCTGGTGGAGTGGTAAACACCACCCCCGGCTCTACCAGGGGCTTGAGGTGGTCTCCCACAGCTCTGCTTATGTCATGTTCTGTGGCCTTGCTGTTCCATTTCTTGACTGCCCTTGCAACACAGAAATAAACACATTTAGTCATATTATATAAAACATTAAAAGTAATGGATATGGAGCATCTATGGCTTCAGTTACACCTGGCACCTAAATGTGACTTCTGTCATCCGATCACTCCAAGCTCCATTAGGTTCAGATCTACCAGGATGGGCCTTTGACAGTCTGGACGCAGTCAGGCCACTGAATATAAATAAGCAACGTAAAGAGGTGGGGTGAATGAGTGGGGAAAAGTACATTCTACACAAATTACCTTCATAATAGCAAAGAACAAATGTGTGTGTCTGAGGGGAAATTAACTTTCATACAGCCAAATGGGTGAGAAATTACACCAATATCAGTGGACAATTTGCACTAATGTAAATAAACATAGATGATGGAACATATTCCCTTTAGCTTACGTGATGAACCGCTAAGGGGACATAAATATTTACCATCTAAACCATGTGTGACCTCTCACCTCTCTGGCTGTAGAAGTGTTCTTCCTAACCACTCCCTCAACAGCTCTCTGACTGAGCTCCACCCTCACTGGGTCTTCAGAGGAGAGGAAGGCTGAGGAGGGATGGAAGGATGAATGGATCAGTCAGTCAATAAAGCGTAGAGCTGCTGTCTATGCTGTCAGACAAAATCACTATTTTAGTAGTTCATTAAAGTAAATAAGGCTTTATGACTGCTGAATACCAACTATCAATCACTTAGATCATGTATTTTCAGGTAGAGATACATCTTTGGGACATCCCTAGCCCATTAAAGTTGACATTTAAAATGGTTAAGGTCAGGGGTTAAGGTTAGGGGTTAGGATTGGGATGTCCCAAGGATACCAGATTGCAATGGCTATTGTGCATTCTTCTGTCTCTCTTACATAGCAGGTGTAAAAGAAACACAGACAAGGCAATGGATTATGGTCATTGTAGTTAATTACATTTTATGCGCTAAACTATGTTGAATATTGGCCTGTTGGAAACTACAACTCCCTACTACATCACACAGTTCAGTCTGGATCTGATTTATCTCTAGAGAAACTCCAACTCCCTACTACATCACACAGTTCAGTCTGGATCTGATTTATCTCTAGAGAAACTACAACTCCCTACTACATCACACAGTTCAGTCTGGATCTGATTTATCTCTAGAGAAACTACAACTCCCTACTACATCACACAGTTCAGTCTGGATCTGATTTATCTCTAGAGAAACTACAACTCCCTACTACATCACACAGTTCAGTCTGGATCTGATTTATCTCTAGAGAAACTACAACTCTCTACTACATCACACAGTTCAGGCTGGATCTGATTTATCTCTAGAGAAACTACAACTCTCTACTACATCACACAGTTCAGGCTGGATCTGATTTATCTCTAGAGAAACTACAACTCCCTACTACATCACACAGTTCAGGCTGGATCTGATTTATCTCTAGAGAAACTACAACTCCCTACTACATCACACAGTTCAGTCTGGATCTGATTTATCTCTAGACTAGTTCCAGACACACCCTCTAGACAGACAGGCCAAAGGCGCTTGCTTGCCCCAATTCAGGGAACCATTGATCTACTTCAGAGGAACTGTGTCTAGAGTGATTTCCTGTTGTTTTGACACCTCACTGGAAAACTAGAATAACTAGCTGTTGCTACAGAACGAGACGACCAATTCACAGTTAGTCTGTGTCTCTGTGTTTTCTATATGCACAAGATAGTTTGACTATATAAGGCTTCTGAACTCCTTGTGTCATCGAGCTCTCGGCCTTCCACCTCAGAGTGCAGGGCTGACCAGCTACATTATTGCAATTCTTACCAAATAAAGGTTGATTGTTTGAAGAAATGTCAAAGTCTCTTTTTATTGGTTAGAATTTCCACCACAGTGTGCAATAATAACCTTTTTTCCACTCATAGTGTGTTCATACTGTATTGGAGCAGCAGCAGCTGACTGTCCAGTTCAACATCAGTTCACAGTCTCACCTCATACTGTATTGGAGCAGCAGCAGCTGACTGCCCGGTTCAACGTCAGTTCACCGTCTCACCTCATACTGTATTGGAGCAGCAGCAGCTGACTGCCCGGTTCAACATCAGTTCACTGTCTCACCTCATACAGTATTGGAGCAGCAGCAGCTGACTGTCCAGTTCAACATCAGTTCACAGTCTCACCTCATACTGTATTGGAGCAGCAGCAGCTGACTGCCCAGTTCAACATCAGTTCACCGTCTCACCTCATACTGTATTGGAGCAGCAGCAGCTGACTGCCCGCTTCAACATCAGTTCACCGTCTCACCTCATACTGTATTGGAGCAGCAGCAGCTGACTGCCCAGTTCAACATCAGTTCACCGTTTCATCTCATACTGTATTGGAGCAGCAGCAGCTGACTGCCCGGTTCAACATCAGTTCACCGTCTCACCTCATACTGTATTGGAGCAGCAGCAGCTGACTGCCCGGTTCAACATCAGTTCACCGTCTCACCTCATACTGTATTGGAGCAGCAGCAGCTGACTGCCCGGTTCAACGTCAGTTCACCGTCTCACCTCACACTGTATTGGAGCAGCAGCAGCTGACTGCCCGGTTCAACGTCAGTTCACCTTCTCACCTCATACTGTATTGGAGCAGCAGCAGCTGACTGCCCGGTTCAACGTCAGTTCACCGTCTCACCTCACACTGTATTGGAGCAGCAGCAGCTGACTGCCCGGTTCAACGTCAGTTCACCGTCTCACCTCATACTGTATTGGAGCAGCAGCAGCTGACTGCCCGGTTCAACGCCAGTTCACCGTCTCACCTCATACTGTATTGGAGCAGCAGCAGCTGACTGCCCGGTTCAACGCCAGTTCACCGTCTCACCTCATACTGTATTGGAGCAGCTGACTACCCAGTTCAACATCAGTTCACCGTCTCACCTCATACTGTATTGGAGCAGCAGCAGCTGACTGCCCAGTTCAACGTCAGTTCACCGTCTCACCTCATACTGTATTGGAGCAGCAGCAGCTGAATGCCCAGTTCAACATCAGTTCACCGTCTCACCTCATACTGTATTGGAGCAGCAGCAGCTGACTGCCCAGTTCACCGTCTCACCTCATACTGTATTGGAGCAGCAGCAGCTGACTGCCCAGTTCAACATCAGTTCACCTTCTCACCTCATACTGTATTGGAGCAGCAGCAGCTGACTGCCCAGTTCAACATCAGTTCACCTTCTCACCTCATACTGTATTGGAGCAGCAGCAGCTGACTGCCCAGTTCACCGTCTCACCTCATACTGTATTGGAGCAGCAGCAGCTGACTGCCCAGTTCAACATCAGTTCACCTTCTCACCTCATACTGTATTGGAGCAGCAGCAGCTGACTGCCCAGTTCAACATCAGTTCACCGTCTCACCTCATACTGTATTGGAGCAGAAGCAGCTGACTGCCCAGTTCAACGTCAGTTCACCGTCTCACCTCATACTGTATTGGAGCAGCAGCAGCTGACTGCCCGGTTCAACGCCAGTTCACCTTCTCACCTCATACTGTATTGGAGCAGCTGACTACCCAGTTCAACATCAGTTCACCGTCTCACCTCATACTGTATTGGAGCAGCAGCAGCTGACTGCCCAGTTCAACGTCAGTTCACCGTCTCACCTCATACTGTATTGGAGCAGCAGCAGCTGACTGGCCGGTTCAACACCAGTTCACCGTCTCACCTCATACTGTATTGGAGCAGCAGCAGCTGACTGCCCGGTTCAACACCAGTTCACAGTCTCACCTCATACTGTATTGGAGCACCTCATACTGTATTGGAGCAGCAGCAGTTGACTGCCCGGTTCTCACCCCATACTGTATTGGAGCAGCAGCAGCTGACTTGATCGTTGATGCTAATCATCATGTGTTGAATCTGAGAGTAAATAGAGCCGACTACAACTCTAAAAACGAAGGGTTCAACTGGAGTTGTTCTCAGATCCCCTAAGAACCGTAGGGTTCTTGGTCAATGAAAAACAACCAAAAGGTTCTTCAAAGAACTTGTTAGAAGGTGGGTTCATCGAGGAACCTCCGTTGTTGCTGGACTTCTTCCGGGAACTTCGCAATTACAACTGAAAACGATGGTGACAAGTTTGGATGTGACAACAGTTAAAAAGGTTAAGTTGGGTTGATGTTTGGCTCTGAATATGTCTCGAAAACATTTATATATAATAATATAACATACTAATAATGAATAACGAAGACAATTCTGGTTCTGTGAATAGCTTCCATAACGTTACTATAGTTAATTACCGTAAATATTAGAAAGCCGGGTTTGACCGTCGGCGTTGTATGAGCTACAGTACAGTACCGTTATCTAGCTAGATAACGTTATGTCCTAACTAGGCACAACTAGGTTTGTGATAATGAACTAGCTAACGTTAACTAACTAACTAACTAACTAACTAAGGACGGTGACCTGTCCAGACGAGATGTTACAACGAACTGAATCGTCAATGGAGGTCTTCCTCTTTATATAGCCTGCTACAGCATGCAATACTATTAACTCACAAGGGGGCATAACGTTACATGGACAATACTATCCCATTTTGGAAACATTACATGGACAATACTATCCCATTTTGGAAACTTTACATGTACAATACTATCCCATTTTGGAAACGTCACATGGACAATACTGTCCCATTTTGGAAAAGTTACATGTACGCCCCCTTGTGGAGGGAAATTAATATCTTAGATGGTAGCTGTAGATGGGATTCAATTCATAATGGTATTAATACAGTGTCTAGACTACCTCTTTTGTATAAATGCCCTTCAGAATCCAAACACAGTATTGCCACGCAGCAAAATGTTGCGTATAATCTTTCAAGTCAGCCTGATAAAATATTGAACAATTTGTGTACAAAGATATCTTGAAATGTGATATTAGGCCTGTATGGCAGTACTGTTACTGTATGACAGTACTGTATTGGCTAGTGCTTTCTCCAATATGTTATTCTATTTTACATTACATTGTATGTCGATGCCATTTATCTTTCAATATTTATGTAATATATATATATATATATATATATATATATATATATATGTTTTAGTGCTTGTAAGACTATTCTGACACATTTTCTCTTCCTTTGAAATTCTTATAGGACAGAACATGGACACAATGCAATTGGGATCAAGAAGAAGGTACAGATATGTTGTAGGACAGCTGCATTTGAAGTGTACATTTAACCTACATAGCAGTCAATACACACTGAAATAAGTTAGCATACAAATGTGTGCCAAGGATCTTTTCAGATCTTCTCAGAAATGAATCAAGTCCATGGAATGGATATAGACAAAAAGATAATTCAAGGACTATCAGAGGTAGAGAGGCGAGGCAGGGGTGAGGACATCATCCTGCTATTTTGACAGTCCCTGAAGGACAATACAGAAGAGGTATTTGCTCTTATTCCTTCCCTTTCTCTAATGTATTTTGTAATAAAATTAGCAAGTGTAGTAAGATCATTGCTTTACTTTACTAGGACTGGAGACCACAGCAGTGATTCTGCTCTTTCCCTACCTCTTCAATGAGGACCCGAGTGGCCTTTATGTCCTTGACAAGGTATGCCTATGCACCAATCATCTGTTTCTTCATAAACATAGGTGTGCATGCTGATATAAAACTACAGCTGAACATTTGTTATGTTCTTTGTTAATTGTATGTGTATTAATCTTTTCTTACTTTTGTTGACACAGATTTCACCGCTCTTCACTCCTTTACTGCACATCGGCGGAAATCCATTTCTCCGTGAGAGTGAAATCCCGCTGGCCTTTGATGGGGAGAACATCCACGCCCTCGAGGACGTCCCCATGTGACTTGGGGCTCTGCTACGGCTGCATTTTTTATTTTCTGTTAAATTTCCCAAAAATGTCAGAAAAACACTTATGTTGTTAAGTTACTGTGTTCTGGGGAGAAGAGAAGTTGGGGTGAAGTTACCAGGGCCGGTCATAAAGATGGCAAACTTCCGAACATAACTAAGTGGATATGATATACACACTAAAGCTGAAAAATCTGTATTTTGCATCAAGTCTACAATATTGTTAGTTTACCTATGATTCATTTTTAATGTATGTTGTTTTTATTGTATATCATTATTTATATATTTTTTAAATGTCATGAAAAGCACTATACAAAGTAAATGTATTATTTATTATGGTCTGACATGTCTGCAGAAATGTTGCAATATTGTAATGTGTTTTGTTAATATTAATTCACATTTGTGGTGCCACCAAATAATTAAATAATTATTTAAGTTAATATTGTTATTAAAATATGTTTTTATAATGCAGGGAGGGTGGACAGGGAGTTAAAACATGAACCCCAAAAGGTTCTTTGAGGAACCACGATAAGGGGTTCTTCAAAGAACTTATAGGGGTTCCCACAAAAGGTTCTTCAAATAACTTTTAGGGGTTCCCCCCCAGTTTCAATTTGAAGAACACCTAAAGGATACTACAGGAACCTTACATTTTTAGAGTGTATATTGATGAAAGTCACCTTGTCCGAGAGACATTTACATAGTTATACACAGCCCCATTTGGGATGACTATTTTGGGGCGAAATAGCGGCCACAACAGACAGACCGGATACGGCCCATAATTCAACGTCCTTGGACGTCACGGGCTGAGTGGGTATGACCAAAGTTATTCTATTTAGCTGCACTTTGAAGTACATTTTTACACTATAATAAATGTTTCTGATGCCACATAGCCCGTTTTCAAAGCGAGTCGATGGTTTTTAGATGCAGTCGCTTTTTAGCTTTTTGTCTGAAAGTATTTTCTCAACTGCGATACCAACTCCAGTCAACAGATGGCGATGTGCGTCTTTCAGATGATTATGTCAGTGTGACGTGTAATCTTACACAATCACACTCTCATATCGCAGTCACACAATGCTATTCCCAAACATAGCTAATCAATTAGTTGTTTTTCAACAATATTTTAACCTACAGGAATATTTTCTCATTTCTGTCTCATGGTTAGTTCCTAGGTTAATTTAACTGTAACTAACTTTTTTAATGTAACTAATACATTTACATTTTTCAATACTTCTAAAATGGGGTCCAGGTTTAAAATAATTACAGGTGCACCTTACTAGCTTATACTATATCATACATGGTCTTAGTAAACACAGATTCTAGTTTTCATCCAGTTCACACAGATAGCTGACTCGGCTGTTTACACCTCCAAGGAGCCCCCCTCACACAGGAATACACACTCAGAGCCTACAAAGCTTTTATAAAAACTCCACTTGTTTTGCTCACCTCATTCTTTTTTTTAAACTACGTTCGAGATGTGGTATCCACTCGGCTCGCTGCCTCTCAGATCAAAGGTGGGTCCATCTGCTCCATTCCCGAAGTGTGGTTTCCCTGAGATCCCAAGTTAGAGGGATCCCTGGTGCACGATTTACCCAGGTCGTCAGGAGCGGTCACCAAGTGAAGATTCACATCCCCATCACCAAATGTGGTTGTTAATTTCTTTAATATCAAATGAGGAGAGAAACTTATCACACAAGTCAGAATTATTCTTAAACTAAACCTTTATTCACTTTATAATAAGGGAGCAGATCAATACAATGCACACATATAAAGTGAATCAATTGAGTGCTCTACGATAATGATGGCTGGTTGACGAATCACCCCCAGATGATTCATTGAGAGCCACGAGACAAAAGTACAAAGGTCTTTTATAGCCAAGATACACCCCTATCAACCTACATGACGAACAACAGATGTATAGAATGGGTCACAAGGTTAAGATTTGTATGAGAGATACTTATAATTCTCAGCAGACAGTATCTGCTGTAAAAACAGTACTCTTTGTGTAGAGACCAGGGTCTGGCCCTGGGGTCATCTCTCCCTGGTACCATATAGAACAGAAACATTAACTCATGCTCTGGAATGCGGTCTCTTTAGGTTTTATCACCCAAAAGACATTGTAAATGTCCTGTCAGTGTGTTCTCCCAGAGGCCCGTCCTCAGTAGAACACACAGACACAATAGTTCTAAGAAACCTCTATTCTGTTGCATAAAACAACCATTTGATCCAATAAAAGCATTATAACATAATGTTGCAGTTTTGTTCTCAGTGTACACTGAAAGTTGACTAGTAACAACAACTGGGACACAAAAGTCACCCACCATGAGACCCATTAAATCTGCCCAAGAAGAGGCAAACAAAAGAACTGGTGTTTTTTTTATACGTGCTAACGAGCTATACGTGCTAACGAGCTATACGTGTTAACGAGCTATACGTGCTAAAGTCCAACCTCAAAACATAAATGGAAAAACAAAAGCCTGGAACACCTTTCCCCTTAAGACAACAAATAAATCCTATAATTTTTGTTGGACAAGTTTGCTCACCACCAACAGAAAACAACTTCCATTTCACATTATAATCAACTACAATGCTTCACCTTCTACAATATAAACATAGTGTCTACTGGCTGTCAACAATTAAAAACAAGAAAAAACACGTATTTCTAAATAATAATATACAATCGTATTATTTTTTTCTCCTTTTTCATTCTATAGAATCCTAAAACTCACTAGCTCCTAGAACTCTCGTCCCCTTGGAACGAGCCCAAACAAAACTCATCTCCAATACGGAAAACCGTGCAGTCAAAATAAATTGTGATCCATGGCAACGCAATGGCTAAACGCAAAACTATGACTGCCCACCCTTGAAACAATCAGCAACAAAGTTGTCCTTACCATGGACATGTCTGATTTCAAGAGGAAACTCCTGCAATAACCATAGTAACTTTCCAAATCACTGCGGAGCTTCTCTCTCTTTTCAGAGTTCACTCGATAGGCATGTTGTTGGATCGGGGCCCAGTCCCCAATGTCATGCTCTAGTACATTTGGGTTGGCACATCTGAGAATGAACCCTGATATTCTAAAAGAAGGGCAACAATGTCAATATAATTATACCCGAAAATTGTCCGTTGATTGCATAAATAATTATGATTACTAAAAGTTACATGAATTGTAAATATGAATGATCAAAACCAATTGGACACCCCTTTGTTAATATGTATTGTCAATAATTAACTTAATGGTAAGGCGTGGTATAATAAAAAATATATACTTTTTTTTTTTGATTGCATAGTCTTATTTTCAACGTCTTTTCAATTACATTGTGCTAGGTGGGATAGCCTCAATGTCAAAACACAGTTTTAACGTGTCCAAATCAATAACCAATATGCAGAAACAGTTTGGGATAAATTGAAAACCTAAACATAACATGTGCTATTTACACAAACATCTGCCACAATAATCATATTTCTTGTATTTTTTTTAAACAAGCTCCTTATAAACTGCACAAGCACCAGAAATAGTGTTGTTTTGACAAGTAGCAATAAATCACTGATATCGATTAGGGGGGAAATCAGGTTGTACGTGATGTTGCAATGCATTTAAATGTAGGGGGTCGCTAAACAAAGGAACGCAACACTAATTTGTCATAACTCATCGATATCATGCTAAAATCATTTGTGTGACAGGAGGGAGATGAGGTTGCACGTCCTGTTAAAACTAGCAGCTCAAAAACCACACTGAATCTGGGAATAATGTGTACATAATGTGTACTCTCATAAATAGTACTCTTTCAATTCAGAGCCTGGATTTTCCCCCTGAGGCTAATATCCATATCATGTTGAAATCAATAGAACAGGGGACAAACATTTAGGGTTCTACATTGTGACATCATTAAAATACTCCTACTACAATGTTAAAACATTCTACATTGTGACATCATTAAAATACTCCTACTACAATGTTAAAACATTCTACATTGTGACATTAATTCATTGACATCATGAAACAACTGCTTCATCTATTTTCTGATGTTTAGTCAGAGATCTTTTATCAGATTAGCTCTGGTCACACCTATAAGATTTCTCTCCTGTGTGTGATCTCTGGTGCACTGTCAGATTGCTAGATGTACTAAAACTCTTCCCACATTGACCACAGCTATACGGTTTCTCTCCTGTGTGTGTTCTCTGGTGTCGAGTCAGAATGCCAGATGTACTAAAACTCTTCCCACATTGATTACAGCTATACGATTTCTCTCCTGTGTGTGTTCTCTGGTGCACTGTAAGAGAGCTAGAATGACAAAAACTCTTCCCACATTGATCAAAGCTATACGTTTTCTCTCCTGTGTGTATTCTTTGGTGTATAGTCAGAGAGTCAGATCTAGTAAAACTCTTCCCACATTGATCACAGCTATAAGGTTTATCTCCAGTGTGTGTTCTCTGGTGTAAAGTCAGATGGCCAGATCTAGTAAAACTCTTCCCACATTGATCACAGCTTTACGATTTCTCTCCTGTGTGTGTTCTCTGGTGCACTGTCAGAGAGCCAGATCTAGTAAAACTCTTCCCACATTGATCACAGCTATACGATTTCTCTCCTGTGTGTGTTCTCTGGTGTAAAGTCAGAGAGCCAGATGTAGTAAAACTCTTCCCACATTGATCACAGCTGTAAGGTTTCTCTCCTGTGTGTATTCTCTTGTGCACTGTCAGCTCTCCAGATTGACCAAAACTCTTCCCACATTGATCACAGCTATACGGTTTCTCTCCTGTGTGTGTTCTCTGGTGTCGAGTCAGAATGCCAGATGTACTAAAACTCTTCCCACATTGATCACAGCTATACGGTTTCTCTCCTGTGTGTGTTCTCTGGTGTCGAGTCAGAATGCCAGATGTACTAAAACTCTTCCCACATTGATCACAGCTATAAGGTTTCTCTCCTGTGTGGATTCTCTGATGAATTTTAATGCCTGAGGAGGTGAATCTCTTCCCACAGTCAGAGCAGTAGTGAGTTCTCTTCCCTGTGGATCTCTGCAGGTGTTTCTTGAGGTGTTCTGATGTGGAGAGACTCTTCTCTGCCTCGTCAGCATCATGAGGTTGTTGAGGCTCCCCAGAGGATCCACGATAGTCCCGTCTCTCTCCTGGGTGAACAACAAAGTCAGATGATTAAAGGCCCACAACAGCGGAAATCCACTGTAAAAGGTGATGCCAACAGCGTAGCCATGATGTTGTACAGCAATTGACGTCTGTAATGAATGTTAAAATTATTTGACAATTGTCTTAAAATGAGCAATAATAGTCATATTTTAGTAGTAACATCGATGATTGTAGACTAGAAATAAGTTATTCATGTTGTTGAAACTCTAAGCACTGTGCCAGACGACTTTTGGTCTCCAATATAAGCCCCTTTCTGTGTTTAATAAAATTGCGGCACGAGGGCGATGCACATGCAATTTGGTTGTAGAAACTCCTCCCTGCTAATGAGGAGACCGATAGTTATGGATGTACTATATCTGATTAGAGCAAAAAAAATGCAATAAAATGCAAATTAATTACTTAAAAATCATACAATGTGATTTTCTGGATTTCTGTTTTAGATTCCGTCTCTCACAGTTGAAGTGTACCTATGATACAAATTACAGACCTCTAC
Organism: Salvelinus alpinus; assembly: GCF_045679555.1. Taxonomy (NCBI): domain Eukaryota; kingdom Metazoa; phylum Chordata; class Actinopteri; order Salmoniformes; family Salmonidae; genus Salvelinus; species Salvelinus alpinus. The sequence goes on along the minus strand of NC_092087.1, from coordinate 114,117,419 downwards.
ATGCTTTGTAAGTAGGAAAACCTGCAAAATCGTAAGTGTATCAAATACTTCTTCTCCCCACTGTATAGTGTTTTTTTACAAATCCGTCAAGACACCAACTTAGACTTTACAGTGAAATGCTTTACTTACAATTTGGTTGTAGAAACTCCTCCCTGCTAATGAGGAAACCGATAGTTATGGATGTAGTATATCTGGTAATGAGGAAACCACTAGTTATGGATGTAGTATATCTGGTAATGAGGAAACCACTAGTTATGGATGTAGTATATCTGGTAATGAGGAAACCGCTAGTTATGGATGTAGTATATCTGGTAATGATGACACCACTAGTTATGGATGTAGTATATCTGGTAATGAGGAAACCACTAGTTATGGATGTAGTATATCTGGTAATGAGGAAACCACTAGTTATGGATGTAGTATATCTGGTAATGAGGAAACCACTAGTTATGGATGTAGTATATCTGCTAATGAGGAAACCACTAGTTATGGATGTAGTATATCTGGTAATGAGGAAACCACTAGTTATGGATGTAGTATATCTGGTAATGAGGAAACCACTAGTTATGGATGTAGTATATCTGGTAATGAGGAAACCACTAGTTATGGATGTAGTATATCTGGTAATGAGGAAACCACTAGTTATGGATGTAGTATATCTGCTAATGAGGAAACCACTAGTTATGGATGTAGTATATCTGGTAATGAGGAAACCACTAGTTATGGATGTAGTATATCTGGTAATGAGGAAACCACTAGTTATGGATGTAGTATATCTGGTAATGAGGAAACCACTAGTTATGGATATAGTATATCTGGTAAAAAGGAAACCACTAGTTATGGATGTAGTATATCTGGTAATGAAGAAACCACTAGTTATGGATGTAGTATATCTGGTAATGAGGAAACCACTAGTTATGGATGTAGTATATCTGGTAATGAGGAAACCACTAGTTAAGGATGTAGTATATCTGGTAATGAGGAAACCGCTAGTTATAGATGTAGTATATCTGCTAATGAGGAAACCGCCAGTTATGGATGTAGTATATCTGCTAATGAGGAAACCACTAGTTATGGATGTAGTATATCTGCTAATGAGGAAACCACTAGTTATGGATGTAGTATATCTGCCTGGAGCAAAAATGGTGAGCAAAGATTTTAGTTTTCACAATGTATTCTGAATATTACAGCACAAGATCAGGAGTGCTACTCAAGGAAACTCACATTAAGTTCTGTGTCTATTCACTAATTCACCACCGTGGGGGAAAACTCAGGGGAGTTCTCATAGGCTGACAGCAAAAATAGCCTCCATTTCCAGGTTGCTTATAAGTGCATTTCACATTACTTTGGATTATAATTGTAAGGCTCATTTGAATCTCCTGCTTAATATCTGTGTGTTATTGCGGCAAATCAATTGCTTTAAACTGAAACACTTCAACCAGTAAAATGTTCTTAGGCTTTGCCATCAGCCTGACAATGAGGGTTTGTACACTAAGTGTTTGACAAATTGGCCCATAACTTCACCAAACAATAACATAGACCTACTGTAGGACCCATAACTTCACCTAATAACAACATAGACCTACTGTAGAACCCATAACTTCACCTAACAATAACATAGACCTACTGTAGGACCCATAACTTCACCTAACAATAACATAGACCTAGGACTATAAACAATTTAATATTTCAGGTGAAACATGGAAACTAAAATGTCTTTGTCGTGACATTTCATAACCTGGTCACGAGATAATTTTGTGAATAATCCCACTAGGCTACTCTGTAATGTGTTGGCATTCTAAATGTCCTGAATATAGGAAAATAGCTCTGTGTGTTGTACAATAGCCTATCCATCAAGGAACAGTTCTCTACACATTATGAGCCAAGTATCTCTGTGTGTAAACAGACTAACGAGACCCTACAGTAAATCAAGCAGACAATAACATTATAAACATCAATTTGTTAGGGATGTTGGATCCAACGTGGAGCACGGCATAACTGTCTTTACCAGAGTAATGAATGAAGAAGCACTTTGGTTGTTGTTGCATGTTGTGATGTTTGTCATGTGACTGTCATTCAGAAAATGATTTCCTGGATCAGCTGATGATAGATGAACATGTGACTAACTAAACAGCTACAGTATTAAGTATTATGTGTAATTATTGAAGAACCGCGTTAATGACAGTATCCATTTGGGTGTTGTCAATAAAGTTAAGGTGACTCTCGGTTAGAAACATTGGACTTTGCAAACTCTGAAATGATTTGGAATTTCTGTGTCCATGAAAACTGTTTTCCCAGCGTAACATAAGAAGACACTAAATGCGTCAGTTTTGTCAATTTATTCATTGTCTTTCATTTGAAACACTCCTGTCAATGTTGAGTAAGGACGCACACCTGATTAACAAAAAGTAGGACTAGTCTACCTGACAACACATATAGAAGTAGGACTAGTCTACATGGCCTGAGCGCAAATGAAGGCCTATAAATGTGCCCATTTGGGGATGTCTGATAGTATTTCTGATTGTCTTAACGCACCACCACTAATGAGTTGTGGAGCTTCTCAAAGCACATTTCTCTTCACCTCTAACAGCATGTAAACAAAGTCTAATCAAAATCAATTTCAAATGACAATAGTTCCTCAAAGTATTTGAAAAATATTTCCAGCCCTCGCCCTTTCGATAACCACTCATCATGAAAGGAAAAAATGTAATGCTCTGATCCAGTGGAAATGTCATAAAATACCTGATTACTTCTTATCCATTGCACAAATAGCCGACAGCTGTGTCTGTCCCAAACTCACTGGCCGGGAAACACTGAGGGCCCAGAATATTTTATACAATGTTTCAAGTTTGTTGTAGACAGGCCATGTGCAGCCAAAGTGATTTCTAGGATATTTTTATCAGGATATTTTCTAAATGCAGAATGCAATGTTTTTATGTGTTGGCTTTATGTAGGCTATCTTTTACATAGTGGGCTATAAAAGTTACTTTTAGATTTGTATAATTTTCATTTAGATTTAGATAGAATGTAGATTAATCACAGACAATGATTTTGAGATACTATTACAAATTAAATTAAACTGTTACAGTATATTGATGTAATGGCATGAAAATAAATTGGCTGAATATTATACAATGACTTATAACAGTTCTAACAATTTGACCCCCACAGGAAATCTTCACTGGAAATTATAGAATATACTATATAGCCTAGAAACCTGGTTAAACTATCATTATGACATCATGGATGAATTCTAGAATATACTATATATCCTAGAAACCTGGTTAAATTATCATTATGACATCATGGATGAATTCTAGAATATACTATTTAACCTAGAAACCTGGTTAAACTATCATTATGACATCATGGATGAATTCTAGAATATACTATATAGCCTAGAAACCTGGTTAAACTATCACTATGACATCATGGATGGCCAGTCCTTGTATTCATAGTGGAGTGAATTCAGGGGGTATCCCTGAGCTGGACTCAAACCTGTGCCCAGCGACTGTCAAGCCAACACCTTATAACTGTTACGCCAAGATGTCTGAACTTCTTGACGAGGTTGCTAGGTGTTGAGTTACGGTTTCTACAATAGCTTTCACTATGAATTTGAGTGGTTACACTTCTCCTTTCCCCATCCCTCAGCTGTTTACCAAACCAAGTCTCTGGGCAGCCATTTTGTTGCTGTTTATAAAACCCACACAACCCAGCAATCTGCAGTTCAAACAATAACAAAGCTGTAATTCCACCACTGTTTTGGTAATAAGATGATGGGGATGGAGACATTTAACTACTCTCAAATTCATAGACAGACCTATGGATGCAAGGACTGACCATCCATGATATCAACATTATAGTTTAAACCATGTTGAGGCTATACTGTATAGCCTCAACATGGTTTAAACTATAATGTTGATATCATGGATGGTCAGTCCTTGCATCCATAGGTCTGTCTATGAATTTGAGAGTAGTTAAATGTCTCCATCCCCATCATCTTATTACCAAAACAGTGGTGGAATTACAGCTTTGTTATTGTTGATTTACATTGTTTCTAAACATTGGAGTAAAAAAAGCTTATTCTGGGTTCTGATGGGGTACAACAGTTGAACTAAGCTCATGAGGCATGTGTTATATTCTTCAAGAATCAATGGCTATAAATAAATAATTCAAAAGTCAAAATATGGATGTAGCAATTGCAGATTTCCCCTTTAACACCAAACATCAGTTCAACAACTGCAGAGTTTGTGCCTCTGTATTTGAGACAGTACTTACCAGTGGTAATCACGGCCCGGTTTCTCAAAACCATCTTATGGCTAAGTTCATCGTTAGAACCACTGGATGCCTTAAGATGCGTTTGGGAAACCGGGCCCAGAAATCCAGTTTCCTCCTCCGTTTTGGATGTGACAGTCATCTCCTCCCCCTCCTCTTTCACTCCAAAAACTGCATCCTCCACTTTCTCTTCCTCCTCTTCTTTTACTGTAACGTCCTCCTCCTCTTTCACTCTGAACGCGTCTTCCTCTTTTTTCACTGAAACGTTTTTCTCTTCTTCTTTAACTGTAACAGCCTCAACCTCTACTTCTTGTTTTACTGTGATATCCTCCTCTTCCTCCTCCTCTTTCACGAGAGCTTCTTTCTCCGTCCAGCAGACCTTCTCGTCTTTAGCAGGAGGAGAGTAGCTTAGTGAACTCATGGTCGGGGATAATAGCTAGTTAGCATTAGCGACTAGACTAGTGCTAACTTAACCAGCCAGCTAGTTGACTTACAACGTAAATATTACATTAAATGCGGTAGCTAGTTGTTTCCACATAAGTATGTTTAAATCATAGTGGCAAATAAACCACGAAATTGTCTAAATAACTTGAATGTTCCAACTTTGTTGGCCAGCGAGCTACCGAGGAGGCTGCAGTTGTTGAAGAAGTGTTCCGTCGACTAGATTATACGTCACACTAGAAACATCGCCTGAAAGACACATATCGCCATCTGCTGTCTGGAGGGAGGAAACGCAGTTGAGGAGGGAAAACTTTTTTCTTCTTCATTGAATTATAATATTATAAAGAAGTTTAGGGAAACGTTTTTTCTTCTCCATTAAATAAGAATATTGTAACAATACATCATGTAGATGTATATAATGAACAGACTAGGTTTATACTGCTCCTACATGTTTATGTATTATTATGTGTTATTTATTTCTCCTTTATTTAACCAGGTCGGCCAGTTGAGAACAAGTTCTCATTTACAACTGCAACCTGGCCAAGATAAAGCAAAGCAGTTCGACAAAAATAACAACACAGAGTTACACATGAACAAACATTCAGTCAACAACACAATAGAAGATAGAGAATATATTTTTATGTTTAGAAATATTGTGAAACACGATCATTCCACTATTAATGCAGATATTATGGACATTTTATTTAAAACATGTAATTAAACTATAATTGTAGCTCCTTTAATTTAGACCCAAAATGTATTTGCTATAATGTGTGCCATTGCCCGGCTATTAAAAGGGACAGGCGACTATTTGAGACTCAGCCTTGAATTTAAATTTTATGGAATGTTAACTTTGATTGTCTTCAATGAAAATGACCTTTCAAACATGGAATGCAATGTTGTATGAAACATTATTGTCAAGTGACTTGATGTCTACGGTGCCAAAGAGATTGATAGTTGGGAGTGTCCAGTGTGTTGATATAACGGTAATAATGTCAAACTCCCACTTTTAACAACCATCAGAATTTGTTAAAAAAAGTTATACCCGAGTAGCGCAGCGGTCGAAGGTCCTGCATCGAAGGGCTAGAGGCATCACTACAGACCCGGGTTTGATCCCGGGCTGTACCATAACCTGCTGTGATCGGGAGTCCCATAGGGCAACACACTATAGGCCAAGCGTTGCCCAGGTTAGGGGAGGGTTTGGCCGGGGAGGGTTTGGCCGGGGGGGGGGGCTTTACTACTCTAGCGAATCCTTGTGGCGCCTGCAGGCTGACCTCGGTCGTCAGGTGAACAGTGTTTCCTCCGACATATTGGTGCATCTTCCGGGTTAAGCGGGTAGCTGTTAAGAAGCTGACCTCGGCCGTCAGGTGAACAGTGTTTCCTCCAACATATTGGTGCATCTTCCGGGTTAAGCGGGTAGCTGTTAAGAAGCGCAGTTTGGCTGGTCATGTTTCAGAGGACGCATGACTCGACCTTCGATATATATTATATTATTATTATATAATATATAGATATATTCAATATTTGTATTTTTTATTTTACCTTTATTTATACAGATTTTTCTCATTGAGATAACATCTCTTTTCCAAAAGAGACCTGGTCCAATAGCAGCAGGGGGAACAACGTTTCAGACAAAACAACTTACGTACACAGCATTAAACAAAGCTATTAACACACATGCAGTACAACAATAACATTTTACGTTAAAAACACAAAAGTCTTGACTAAAAACAGCTGTCCTTAAAACAATTACACTTTTCTATACATCGATCAAGTGTTTAAGCTCCACCAACGAAACTAGATCATCAAATTTTTAAATGTTCAGGAGAGAATTCCAGGACCACGGAGCTGAGTAACAATTCGACCTGTTCTAATTTTTTGTTAAAAGCAAATGAGAAGGGGACCGTAGTTGATATTTATTTACCGACCTGACTAAAACAGAACAGAGATAAAATGGCATTTTACCCAAAATGGCCTTAAATATCAATGTATACCAGTGTTTAAGCCTACGCAAGGTCAATGACGACCAGCCAACAGCACTGTAGACATCACAATATCGAAATTGTGGAGAAAAAACGGGGGTAAAATTATTTTAAAAATGCCGAAATTGGTTGTTCCCCACCATTTACAACAACATCACTGAGCACCATCACTGTCTTTCCTTCGTGGATCTCCTGCATGTTTACATATCTGGCATTACTCATCTCATATGTATATACTGTATTCTATTCTATTCTACTGTATCTTAGTCTATGTATTACTCATCTCATATGTATATACTGTATTCTATCCTATTCTACTGTATCTTAGTCTATGTATTACTCATCTCATATGTATATACTGTATTCTATCCTATTCTACTGTATCTTAGTCTATGTATTACTCATCTCATATGTATATACTGTATTCTATCCTATTCTACTGTATCTTAGTCTATGTATTACTCATCTCATATGTATATACTGTATTCTATCCTATTCACTGTATCTTAGTCTATGTATTACTCATCTCGTATGTATATACTGTATTCTATCCTATTCTACTGTATCTTAGTCTATGTATTACTCATCTCGTATGTATATACTGTATTCTATCCTATTCTACTGTATCTTAGTCTATGTATTACTCATCTCATATGTATATACTGTATTCTATCCTATTCTACTGTATCTTAGTCAATGTATTACTCATCTCATATACTGTATTCTATCCTATTCTACTGTATCTTAGTCTATGTATTACTCATCTCATATGTATATACTGTATTCTATCCTATTCTACTGTATCTTAGTATCTGTCTTTCCCGCTCTGATATTGCGTGTCCATATATTTATATATATATATATATATATATGAGTCACTGGCTTACTGGTGCTCTTCCATGCCGTCCCTAGGAGGGGTGCGTCACTTGAGTGGGTTGAGTCACTGACGTGGTCTTCCTGTCTGGGTTGGCGCCTTGTCTCAGGATGGTAAGTTGGTGGTTGAAGATATCCCTCTAGTGGTGTGGGGACTGTGCTTTGGCAAAGTGGGTGGGATTATATCCTGCCTGTTTGGCCCTGTCTGGGGGTATCATCGGATGGGCCTCTAGTATTTATGCTGCAGTAGTTTGTGTCGGGGGGCTAGGGTCAGTTTGTTTTTCTGGACTATTTCTCCTGTCTTATCCGGTGTCCTGTGTGAATTTAAGTATGCTCTCTCTAATTCTCTCTTTCTTTCTCTCTCTCGGAGTACCTGAGCCCTAGGACCATGCCTCAGGACTACCTGGCATGTTGACTCCTTGCTGTCCCCTGGCCGTGCTGCTGCTCCAGTTTCAACTGTTCAAACCTGACCTGTTCACCGGACGTACTACCTGTCCCAGACCTGCTGTTTTCAACTCTCTAGAGACAGCAGGAGCGGTAGAGATACTCAATGATCGGCTATGAAAAATAAACTGACATTTACTCCTGAGGTGCTGACCTGTTGCATCCTCAACAACTACTGTGATTATTATTATTTGACCATGCTGGTCATTTATGAACATCTTGGTCATGTTCTGTTATAATCTCCACCCGGCACAGCCAGAAGAGGACTGGCCACCCCTCATAGCCTGGTTTCTTCCTAGGTTTTGGACTTTCTAGGGAGTGTTTCCTAGCCACCGTGCTTCTACACCTGCATTGCTTGCTGTTCGGGGTTTTAGTCTGGGTTTCTGTACAGCACATATATTGATATATTCTTATTCCATTACTTAGATTTGTGTGTATTAGGTATTTGTTGTGAAATTGTTAGATATTACTGCACTGTTGGAGCTAGAAACACAAGCATTTAGTTAGATATTACTGCACTGTTGGAGCTAGGAACACCAGCATTTACTGTTGGAGCTAGGAACACAAGCATTTGGTTAGATATTACTGCACTGTTGGAGCTAGAAACACAAGCATTTAGTTAGATATTACTGCTACACCCGCAATAACATACATATGTGACAAATAACATTTAAATTATTATGAAGGTCACTTGTGTAAAATGTACTTTCCACACTCATCTTTTGACATTGCTTATGCATATTCGGTGGCCTGACTGCATCCAGACTTGGAGCTTGGAGTGATCAGATGACAGAAGTCACATTTAGGTGCCAGGTGTAACTGAGGCCATAGATGCTCCATATCCATTACTGTGTTTGAGTGTTTTATATAACACGACTAAATGTGTTTCTTTCTGTGTTGCAGGGGCAGTCAAGAAATGGAACGGCAAGGCCACAGAACATGACATAAGCAGAGCTGTGGAAGACCACCTCAAGCCCCTGGTAGAGCCGGGGGTGGTGTTTACCACTCCACCACCCCTTCAGCAGGCTTGAAAAGTGGGATTGAGACTGATTTTCATACCAAGATGGACCAAGAGTCTGCTGATTGGTCAGTCATTGGGTTAATTTGTTTGGCAATATGTTCAAATCAAGCTTAATTTATACAGCACATTTCAGACATGGATGCAACACAGAGGCTTCACAGGAAAAAAACAATGAAAATAAAGAGATATTTAGTACAAACTTAAGAGAAGAAAAAAAAACAGAAGAAAAACAACTGAAAGACTAATGAGCATTGTAAAGAAATGCCATTGATTAAAATATTAACAATGTGATGTTTTATCCAACCCAAAATATAACTTGTTTTTTAGGAGGGGCTCTGAAAGACAGTATGGAGGTGTCCACTGAAAATTGACTAGTAACAACAACTGGGACATAAAAGACACCAACCATGAGACCCACTAAATCTGCCCAAGAAGAGGAAAACAAAAGAAAAACCCACACTTAAACTTAAAGACAGGAAGCAAACCAAAAAGGTGGAGCAACTAAAGGTGTTGACACTCCACATCTATCAAGACAACTGGACCACTGGGCCAGACACTCTTAAATAGAACCTGGACCAGCTCAGGTGAAACACCTTCCCATTAACGAGATGGACAAGCCAGCACAGGTGTAACACATACTGACTAACGAGGTGACACCAATCAGTGCGTCCAGCGTGCTATAGTAACACTTTCCAACAAATAGATCCTATATTTTTTCCCTAAAACTCACAAGCTTCTAGAACTCTCTTCTTCCTAAAACTCACTAAGTTCTAGAACTCTCGTCCCCTTGGAACAAAATAAATTGTGATCCATGGCAACGCACTGGCTAAACGCAAAACTTGTTGACTGCCCACCCTTGAGACAATCAGCAACCAACACCTGCAATATCCGTAATAACTTTCCACCTTACTGCGGAGCTTCTCTCTCTTTTCAGGGTTCACTCGATAGGCATGTTGTTGCATCGGGCCCAGTCCCCAATGTCAAGCATTTGGGTTAGCACATCTGAGAATGAATCCTGATATTCTATAAGAAGGGTAACAACGTCAATATAATTGTACCCAAAAATGGTCAGCTGGTTGCATAAATAATTATGATTACTAAATGTTACATAATTGTAAATATGAAATATCAAAACCAAATGTACACCCCTTTGTTAATATGTATTGGCAATAATTAACTTAAGGGTGAGGCATGGAATAATACAACATGTATATTTTGTCAGGCTGGATGTTTGAAATATGAGGTGATTTGAGTGATGCTTCTTCAGTAGTGGAATAAAGACAATTAGCATTTGAATGTTGTCAATAAATACTGAAGGGATGTTGAAAATTGATTATAGACCAATTTATTATACTGTTTTCATGTGTGTAACACAAACATGATAGTAAAAAGCTTTAGAGAACCTTACATACCATTTTGGGAAAAAAATGTACTGAATCAGATGGCTCATTCATCACAAAGCCCACTACTTTTATGATTTTTTCATTGGCAAGATTATTCAACAAACGCTGACAGAGACTGTGTGGGATAATAACATGGCCGTGTCCAACCCTGCTTGTTCCCTCGACTCCACTACCAACCACCAATCTCCAACAGGGTCCTTAACCTGTATCACTAGACACCTCATAGTGAGCTACAGGTAGGAATCAGCAATTAATCCCAATAATGAGCCACCTATGGGAGGGGTAACCCTTTGTGGACAAATCTCTCAACGTATTACTGCTACCCTGGGGAGATTGATACACCCCTTGCACATCGGCTCCAACCCTCGTCGGATGTGGCAGGGCTTGCCACAGACTACAAAGGGAAGCACAGCCGATAGCTGCCCAGTGACACGAGCCTACCAGACGAGCTAAATTACTTCTATGCTCGCATTGAGGAAAGTAACACTGAAACATGCATGACAGCATCAGCTGTTCCGGACGACTTTGTAATCACGCTTGCCGCAGCCGATGTGAGTAAGACCTTTAAACAGGTTATCATTCATTCATATCCAGGTCCCTCCTCTTCTTCCTCCTCCTTTTTCAATGTAACAGTCATCTCTTCCTCCTCCTCTTTCACTCCATAAACTTCATCCTCCTCTCCTTTTACTGTAACATCCTCCTCCTCTTTCACTCTGAACGCTTCCTCCTCTTCTTTCACAGTAACGGCCTCATTCTCTACTTCTTGTTTTACTGTGATATCCTCATCTCCTTTAGCAGGAGAGTAGCTTAGTGACCGCATGGCCGGGGATGTTAGCTAGGCTAATGCTAACTTAACCAGCCCGCTAGCTGACTAATAACAACACCGTAAATATGAAATTAAATCGGATAACTAACTAGTCGATAGAAGTGGGTTTAAAACACAGTGGCTAATATACACTAAAGCGTCTAAAGAGCTTTATTGGTTCGGCTATTTTGTCTAGCAAGCTACCGAGGTGGCTGACTGACTGTTGTTGCTGCTGCTAAAAGAAGCGTTCCGTCCACTACATTTTACGTCACACCAGCAGCATAACCTTCAATTCCTAGACCGCCATCTGCTGACTGGAATGGGTAACGCAGTTGAGTAAAATGTATATTTTATCTTCAGACAACAAGTTAAAGTGTAGGGAGCATTAGTTTTTACTCACCAGTGTAACAATACAGTGTGGTCAAAGACTTAGTAAGCTAGTTGTAGTCACGATATGGTTACCTATAAGTACAAACAGTTATGTTTTTGCGTTATTACATATTTTTTTTAACTTATTTCGGGAAATCTTCTAAACTACCCACAATGCACTATTTCCCAAGGTCATATGGATGATCTACTCTGTGCTACTGAGTTTGTATGCCAGTGTAACGGTGTAATGAAGCTACATGTTTTAAATATATTTAATCTTTATTTAACTAGGCAAGTCAGTTAAGAACATATTCTTATTTACATTGACGGCCTACCCCGGCCAAACCCTAACCCAGACAATGCTGGGCTAATTGTGCGCTGCCCAATGGGACTCCCAATCATGGCCTGTTATGATACAGCCTGGATTTGAACCAGGGTCTGTAGTGACGCCTCTAGCACTGAGATGCCATACCTTAGACCGCTGCGCTGCTCGTGTGTTTACATTACACTCGGTGTAATACACTCAGTGATAAAAGTATTGGATTCTGGGTAATCCACAGCAGGTTTTTGGAGAATTTGAAAATTGAGTGGTCCTGGGATAGAAATGTATAAAGTTGACATTACATCATAAAATCCACGTTTTAAATCATACATTAGCAATTTATGTTTTAGGAACTACTGTTGTTGGTTTGGTGTCAAGTAAGCCTCTCTTTATATGTTATTTGCCAAATCTCAGTTTTCCATGTGGGTTTTATGCTAAAGTTCCCTCTTTCAAGTTGGTATCTAACTGGAAAATGCATCTTCTTTAGGAGTGCTATTTTTACCCTATCGACTACTGATCATTCATCCACACTGTGTGTCTCATCAATGCAGGTCATTTATGACAAATGTATAAAGTATATGTTTTATAAACTCATGAACACCAGACAGTTTATCAGCCCGGTTTTGTTAGTTTAGGTGTATTATACTTCTTCGCCACCAGAGGGGGACATTTAGTCATTTTCCAGGTTAATTTGATATATTTTGATAGTAAAATGGATGACAGTTTATTCTGATGGAGTGAACATGAGACACATGGAAACAATTGATTCATTTATTATAGTAAATTATGAATTAGTAGGAATGGTTAAATCCACTATACGATCACAATGACTTTGATAGACATTTTAATTGTTTCTTTTGTTAGTATATTATAGGGCAGATTAATATAGAATTGCTGTGGGAGTGCTATTTATATCCCGTCACTACTGATCATTCATCCATACTGTGTGTGTCCCATCATTGCAGCTTTGGAAATAAATGAACTATCCATCCATTGCTCCTTCCTGTGTTGACTCACTGACTTGAGGGACCAGGAAGGTCACACTAGGTTGATATCTAGCTCAATCTTCACCTCATGCTTTTCATTAACTGTGTGGTTGTGTTATCTAGTGGGAACCCGTTAGCACGGTAGGCTCTGGTGCCTTCTTGCCGTGGGCTCAAAATGACAGAGGAAATCAACCTGCTTGCTCCTTTCTGTTTTGTCAACTTTTCGATATGGATGTTATGTTTGATACCGGAGGTATCATTGAATTGAATTGAATCATTGCATTGAAAGCAGTAAACTTTTTTTGTGTTGATGCCTGTATCACTTTATCAGCAGCACGTCATCAATGACGTCTGGAGATTCATTTCATCGAACAACCACCTGATTGGTTTGGTATTGGGCTGGTTCGACACTGCAGGCGACTGACTGATCTACAAATCACCTTACATCATAAATAACTACTCATTATTATTTATAAATCAGTCAGCCAGTCACCATTTACCCACAATGCAGCATGGATTTGATGCTCTCAAACACGACCAGTGGTTTAGCTATGCTGCTACGGTGTGGGATGTCATCTATAATAATGACATAAAGGCTATGCTGCTACGGTGTGGGATGTCATCTATAATAATGACATAAAGGCTATGCCGCTACGGTGTGGGATGTCATCTATAATAATGACATAAAGGCTATGCTGCTACGGTGTGGGATGTCATCTATAATAATGACATAAAGGCTATGCTGCTACGGTGTGGGATGTCATCTATAATAATGACATAAAGGCTATGCTGCTACGGTGTGGGATGTCATCTATAATAATGACATAAAGGCTATGCTGCTACGGTGTGGGACGTCATCTATAATAATTTGTCTGTTCTAAATTCTGTGTTGCTCAAAGCCTTGAGTGATGAACCTATTTTTGAGACTATTGGTTGTAAAGCATCAATGCTTCAGGAAGCTTTGTTTCACCATCATGGAATCTATCTATTTTGGATGTTGGGGATTTTCCCTGCCATCATTCTGTGTGTCTCTGCTCTTCTGATCTGCAGTCATATTTTAGTTATTTTAGATGCAGTTAGGTTTGTATGCAGTCTGGTGATATACCAGGGGCTGGGCATGTAGTTAGGTTTGTATGCAGTCTGGTGATATACCAGGGCCTGGGGATGCAGTTAGGTTTGTATGCAGTCTGGTGATATTCCAGGGCCTGGGGATGCAGTTAGGTTGGTATGCAGTCTGGTGATATACCAGGGCCTGGGCATGCAGTTAGGTTTGTATGCAGTCTGGTGATATACCAGGGTCTGGGGATGCACAGTTAGCGTTGTTTTCCTCTAGCTATTCTCCAGTTTGCTCCCAGCAGCTTTCATAGAACGTAGATCACTGTTAAACCAGACGCTGCAGAGCGTTTGTTTGACTGAATGAATATGACAAAGCCTTAAATGCAGCGTTAGATGTAAAGTTTAAATTCTCATTCATTGCACATCTTCACTAATCAATCAACACATGCTTTCCTTTGGACGTATCAATATAATATTATTTAATGAAATACATTTTAAAATACATTTTTTTGTCAGGAAATAAAATAAACATTTCCTTATACTGCGTTACCCACTCCAGTCAGCTGATGACGATGCTGCCAGTGTGACGTATAATCTAGTGGACGGGACACTTCAACAACAACAGCGAGTCAGTCACTTCAGTAGCTTGCTAGGCGACATGGCCTAAACATTCAAGCTTTTTAGACTGTTTCAGTGCATATTTGCCTATGTGTTTTAGACATACTTCTGTTTTATAGCGAGTTGCCCCATTTATTTTCATATTTACGTTGTTAGTCAGGCAGACGTCTTAAATGTGCCTAGCGCTAGGCTAGTCGCTAATGCTAACTAGCTAGCTAACATCTCCGACCATGAGCTCCCTAAACATCCCCCCTCCAGTTAAAGAAGACGAGGTCTGCTGGACGGAGAAAGAATTTCTGGGGCTGAACATTGTCGTGAAAGAGGAGGAGGAAGAGGAGGATGTCACAGTAAAACAAGAAGTAGAGGATGAGGAAGACGCGTTCAGAGTGAAAGAGGAGGAGGGTGTTACAGTAAAAGAAGAGGAGGAGGAAGAGAAAGAGGAGGATGCAGTTTTTGGAGTGAAGAAGGAGAAAGAGGGAGAGATAACGGTCATATTGACAGAGGAGTCAGGAGATCTGATTACCACCAGTAAGTACTGTCTTAAAAACGGGCTCTAACTCTCTAAAGGTTTTGAATGAATGTGTGGTTTTTAAGCAGCATGCTACTGAAATGCTATACTTGAAAATGTTGTTCTGTACTATAGGAATTTATGTGATAATATAATGTTAAAGCTACATTTTAAAATGGGTGATTAAAGCCCTGAATGCTGATTGGCTGACAGCCGTGGTATATCAGGCCGTATACCACGGGTATGACAAAACATGTATTTTTACTGCTATAATTACGTTGGTAACCAGTTTATAATTGCAATAATCCACCCCAGGGGTTTGTGATATATGGCCAATATACCACGGCTAAGGGCTGTATCCAGGCACTCTGCGTTGCGTCGTGCTTAAGGACAGTCTTTAACCATGCTATATTGGCCATATACCACACTTCCTCGGGTCTTATTGCTTAACTGTAACATGTGTATACCATCAGAGTCCCCCCACCACAAAATCACAACTTAATTGTCTCACAGAATGGCAAACAACCATCTCTGTTCAGCCTATAAACATGACATTATCTATTATTATAGAGCTCTGCTCAGCCTATAAACATGACATTCCCTGAGAAATTAGATTTGGAGCTCTACATCATTTGTTTTTAAATCTCACCGTCACGAAGTATATTTTTAATGATGTAATGTTGTGAAGACTGACCTCACGTTATTGAGGGATCTAGTCTAGATTAAACCTCATAGGAAGACAATTTTATTTAATACAGGCTTCATTCAGGTCTCTCTGTTTAACTAAATAATCTGTTTGTCTTTTGGCAGGAGAGAGACCAGACTCTGACAGCGGGAAGAGTTCCTCAGAGGAAACAGACCCAGAGACGCCTAACCAACACCACTGCTCCCACTGTGGAAAGAGTTTTAGGTGGTTAGGGAACCTGAAAACGCATGAGAGAATACATACAGGAGAAAAGCCCTACCACTGTTCTCACTGTGGAAAGAGTTTTAGGTTGTCAGGGAGTCTGAAAACGCATGAGAGAAAACACACAGGAGAAAAGCCTTATCACTGTTCCCAGTGTGGAAAGAGTTTTAGGTGGTCAGGGAGTCTGAAAACGCATGAGAGAACACACACAGGAGAGAAGCCTTTCCAACATACTAATACACAGGAGGAGAAGACATACCACTGCTCTCATTGTGGAAAGACATTTTCCCAGTCAGAGGACCTGAAAACACATGAGAGAATAGAGGCTGTGTTCTGACTTATGTTTCTGACTGAGAATTTGTCCACGGCCAGGATTCACAGGACCAGGGTGTCCGCTATGGACACCTGGAAGAAATCAGCAGCGGACATTTCTGGAGGTTTATCCAACAGACCTGTACATCCATGAATGGATCTCTATAATGTGTAACTATTTCTGAAGGTTTATCCAACAGACCTGTACATCCAGGAATGGATCTCTATAATGTGTAACTATTTCTGGAGGTTTATCCAACAGACCTGTACATCCATGAATGGATCTATAATGTGTAACTATTTCTGATGGTTTATCCAACAGACCTGTACATCCATGAATGGATCTCTATAAGGTGTAACTATTTCTGAAGGTTTATCCAACAGACCTGTACATTCATGAATGGATCTCTATAATGTGTAACTATTTCTGAAGGTTTATCCAACAGACCTGTACATCCAGGAATGGATCTCTATAATGTGTAACTATTTCTGAAGGTTTATCCAACAGACCTGTACATCCAGGAATGGATCTCTATAATGTGTAACTATTTCTGATGTATTGTGATGTATTGTTTAATAGATGTACTATGTTAGGTATATTTATCTGTGGTTTTATTTCAGATTTTACTGATGCTATTAGATTGTACTATGTTAGGTATATTCATCTGTGGTTTTATTTCAACAGATTTTACTGATGCTACGAGATTGTACTATGTTAGGTATATTTATCTGTGGTTTTATTTCAACAGATTTTACTGATACTATTAGATTGAATAGATAGAAAAATTAAATTAAATGCCTTAAATGCAGCGTTAGATGTAAAGTTTAAATTCTCATTCATTACACATCTTCACTAATCAATCAACACATGCTTTCCTTTGGACGTATCAATATAATATTATTTAATGAAATACATTTTAAAATACAATTTTTTGTCAGGAAATAAAATAAACATTTCCTTATACTGCGTTACCCACTCCAGTCAGCTGATGACGATGCTGCCAGTGTGACGTATAATCTAGTGGACGGGACACTTCAACAACAACAGCGAGTCAGTCACTTCAGTAGCTTGCTAGGCGACATGGCCTAAACATTCAAGCTTTTTAGACTGTTTCAGTGCATATTTGCCTATGTATTTTAGACATACTTCTGTTTTATAGCGAGTTGCCCCATTTATTTTCATATTTACGTTGTTAGTCAGGCAGACGTCTTAAATTTGCCTAGCGCTAGGCTAGTCGCTAATGCTAACTAGCTAGCTAACATCTCCGACCATGAGCTCCCTAAACATCCCCACTCTTGTTAAAGAAGAGGTCTGCTGGACGGAGAAAGAAGCTCTGGGGCTGAACATTGTCGTGAAAGAGGAGAAGGAAGAAGAGGTTGTCACAGTAAAACAAGAACTAGAGGGTGAGGCTGTTACAGTGAAAGAAGAAGAGAAAGACGTTACAGTGAAGGAAGAGGAAGACTCGTTCAGAGTGAAAGAGGAGGAGGCTGTTACAGTAAAAGAAGAGGAGGAGGAAGAGAAAGAGGAGGATGCAGTTTTTGGAGTGAAGCAGGAGAAAGAGGGAGAGATAACGGTCATATTGACAGAGGAGTCAGGAGATCTGATTACCACCAGTAAGTACTGTCTTAAAAACGGGCTCTAACTCTCTAAAGGTTTTTAATGAATGTGTGGTTTTTAAGCAGCATGCTACTGAAATTCTATACTTGAAAATGTTGTTCTGTACTATAGGAATTTATGTGATAATATAATGTTAAAGCTACATTTTAAAATGGGTGATTAAAGCCCTGAATGCTGATTGGCTGACAGCCGTGGTATATCAGGCCGTATACCATGGGTATGACAAAACATGTATTTTTACTGCTCTAATTACGTTGGTAACCAGTTTATAATTGCAATGATCCACCTCAGGAGTTTGTGATATATGGCCAATATACCACGGCTAAGGGCTGTATCCAGGCACTCTGCGTTGCGTCGTGCTTAAGGACAGTCTTTAACCATGCTATATTGGCCATATACCACACTTCCTCGGGTCTTATTGCTTAACTGTAACATGTGTATACCATCAGAGTCCCCCCCCACCACAAAATCACAACTTAATTGTCTCACAGAATGGCAAACAACCATCTCTGTTCAGCCTATAAACATGACATTATCTATTATTATAGAGCTCTGCTCAGCCTGTAACCATGATATTATCTATTATTATAGAGCTCTTATTATGACATGACATTCCCTGAGAGATTAGATTTGGAGCTCTACATCATTTGTTTTTAAATCTCACCGTCACAAAGTATATTTTTAATGATGTAATGTTGTGAAGACTGACCTCAGGTTATTGAGGGATCTAGTCTAGATTAAACCTCATAGGAAGACAATTTTATTTAATACAGGCTTCATTCAGGTCTCTCTGTTTAACTAAATAATCTGTTTGTCTTTTGGCAGGAGAGAGACCAGACTCTGACAGCGGGAAGAGTTCCTCAGAGGAAACAGACCCAGAGACGCCTAACCAACACCACTGCTCCCACTGTGGAAAGAGTTTTAGGTGGTTAGGGAACCTGAAAACGCATGAGAGAATACATACAGGAGAAAAGCCCTACCACTGTTCTCACTGTGGAAAGAGTTTTAGGTTATCAGGGAGTCTGAAAACGCATGAGAGAATACACACAGGAGAAGAGCCTTATCACTGTTCTCACTGTGGAAAAAGTTTTAGGTGGTTAGTGAGCCTGAAAACGCATGAGAGAAAACACACAGGAGAAACGCCGTATCACTGTTCTCACTGTGGAAAAAGTTTTAGGTGGTTAGTGAGCCTGAAAACGCATGAGAGAAAACACACAGGAGAAACGCCGTATCACTGTTCTCACTGTGGAAAGAGTTTTAGGTGGTTATGGAGTCTGAAAACGCATGAGAGAATACATACAGGAGAAAAGCCCTACCACTGTTCTCACTGTGGAAAGAGTTTTAGGTGGTCAAGGAGTCTGAAAACGCATGAGAGAATACACACAGGAGAAGAGCCTTATCACTGTTCTCACTGTGGAAAGAGTTTTAGGTGGTATGGGACTCTGAAAACGCATGAGAGAATACATACAGGAGAAATGCCCTACCACTGTTCCCAGTGTGGAAAGAGTTTTAGGTGGTCAAGGGGTCTGAAAACGCATGAGAGAAAACACACAGGAGAGAAGCCTTTCCAACATACTAATACACAGGAGGAGACAACATACCACTGCTCTCATTGTGGAAAGACATTTTCCCAGTCAGAGGACCTGAAAACACATGAGAGAATAGAGAGGCTGTGTTCTGACTTATGTTTCTGACTGAGAATTTGTCCACGGCCAGGATTCACAGGACCAGGGTGTCCGCTATGGACACCTGGAAGAAATCAGCAGCGGACATTTCTGAAGGTTTATCCAACAGACCTGTACATCCAGGAATGGATCTCTATAATGTGTAACTATTTCTGAAGGTTTATCCAACAGACCTGTACATCCAGGAATGGATCTCTATAATGTGTAACTATTTCTGAAGGTTTATCCAACAGACCTGTACATCCATGAATGGATCTCTATAATGTGTAACTATTTCTGAAGGTTTATCCAACAGACCTGTACATCCAGGAATGGATCTCTATAATGTGTAACTATTTCTGAAGGTTTATCCAACAGACCTGTACATCCATGAATGGATCTCTATAATGTGTAACTATTTCTGAAGGTTTATCCAACAGACCTGTACATCCAGGAATGGATCTCTATAATGTGTAACTATTTCTGGAGGTTTATCCAACAGACCTGTACATCCATGAATGGGTCTCTATAATGTGTAACTATTTCTGAAGGTTTATCCAACAGACCTGTACATCCATGAATGGATCTCTATAATGTGTAACTATTTCTGAAGGTTTATCCAACAGACCTGTACATCCATGAATAGATCTCTATAGTGTGTAACTATTTCTGAAGGTTTATCCAACAGACCTGTACATCCATGAATGGATCTATAATGTGTAACTATTTCTGATGTATTGTGATGTATTGTGTAATAGATGTACTATGTTAGGTATATTTATCTGTGGTTTTATTTCAACAGATTTTACTGATGCTATCAGATTGTACTATGTTAGGTATATTTATCTGTGGTTTTATTTCAACAGATTTTACTGATGCTATTAGATTGTACTATGTTAGGTATATTTATCTGTGGTTTTATTTCAACAGATTTTACTGATGCTACTAGATTGTACTATGTTAAGTACACTGCTCAAAAAAATAAAGGGAACACTTAAACAACACAATGTAACTCCAAGTCAATCACACTTCTATGAAATCAAACTGTCCACTTAGGAAGCAACACTCATTGACAATACATTTCACAAGCTGTTGTGCAAATGGAATAGACAAAAGGTGGAAATTATAGGCAATTAGCAAGACACCCCCCAAAAAGGAGTGATTCTGCAGGTGGTGACCACAGACCACTTCTCAGTTCCTATGCTTCCTGGCTGATGTTTTGGTCACTTTTGAATGCTGGCGGTGCTCTCACTCTAGTGGTAGCATGAGACGGAGTCTACAACCCACACAAGTATTTTTATTTCACCTTTATTTAACCAGGTAGACTAGTTGAGAACAAGTTCTCATTTGCAATGACACATACAACAACACAGAGTTACACATGGAATAAACAAACATACAATCAATTATACAGTAGAAAAATCTATATACAGCATGTGCAAATAAGGTAGGATAAGAGAGGTTAGGCAATAAATAGACCATGGTGGCGAAGTAATTACAATATAGCAATTAAACACTGGAATGGTACGGAATGTGAATGTGAATAGCAGAAGATGAATGTGCAAGTAGAGATACTGGGGTTAAATGGATTCAATACCCCATAATGTCAAAGTGGAATTATGTTTTTGGAAATATTTACAAATGTAATTAAAAGCCTAAATAAGTTCAGGAGTAAAGAATTTGCTTAACAAGTCACATAATAAGTTGCAGGGACTCACTCTGTGTGCAATAATAGTGTTTAACATGATGTCTGAATGACTACCTCATCTCTGTACACCACACATACAATTATCTGTAATGGCCCTCAGTCGAGCAGTGAATTTCAAACACAGATTCAACCACAAAGACCAGGGAGGTTTTCCGACGCCTCGCAAAGAAGTGCACCTATTGGTAAATGGGTAAAAAAAAGCAGACATTGAATATCCCTTTGAGCATGGTGAAGTTATTAATTACACTTTAGATGGTGTATCAATATACCCAGTCACTAACTCAGTTGCTGGAGAGAAAGGAAACTGTTTAGGGATTTCACCATGAGGCCAATGGTGACTTTAAAATAGTTAGTGTTTAATGGTTGTGATAGGAGAAAACTAAGGATGGATCAACAACATTGTAGTTACTCCACAATACTAACCTAAATGACAGAGTGAAAAGAAGGAAGCCTGTACAGAATACAAATATTCCAAAACATGCATTCTGTTTGCAATAATTAACTTTATATCCTGAATACAAAAGCGTTATGTTTGGGGCAAATTCAACACATCACTGACTACATATTTTCAAGCATGGTGGTGGCTGCATCATGTAATGGGTATGCTTGTCATTGGCGAACTAGAGGCGTAACTACAGTCTCTGATTCTAATTTAATGATCATCAGCTGCATCATTTTATGGTTCTAATCCAGGCAGTATCACTTCCAGGTTAAGCGAGCAGTGTGTCAAGATGTGCAGTGCGGCTTGGCAGGGTCGTGTTTCGGAGGACGCATGGCTCTCGACCTTCGCCTCTCCCCCGAGTCCGTAGAGGAGTTGCAATTGGATTTCATGACATTGGTGAAAAAAAATATATATAATACACTGGTACTGAAATTAGATTTTTAATCACCTGGAAGATGTGTCAAACCATGTAAACACCTGCAAGACTTCGGTTAGAAGTGAATCACCTGGCAGATGTGTCAAACCATGTAAACACCTGCAAGACTTCGGTTAGAAGTGAATCACCTGGCAGATGTGTCAAACCATGTAAACATCTGCAAGACTTTGGTTAGATTACACTTTTATGAAATAAATGAAAAATAAACTTTTGGTTCCTCAACTGCGTTACCCACTCCAATCAGCAGATGGCGATGTGCGTCTTTTAGGTTCAGGCGATACTGCCAGTGTGACGTATAATCTAGTGGACGGGACGCTCCTTCAACAACAACAGCTAGTCAGACACCTCGGTAGCTTTCGAGCAAACATAGCTACAACATTCACGCTCTTTACACTGTTTTGGTGTATATTAGTCGCTGTGTATTAAACACACTTCTGTCGTATGTACTTGTTGGCTGGTTAAGTTAGCATTAGCCTAGCTAGCTAACATCTCCGACCATGAGATCACTAAACTACTCTCCTTCTGTTAAAGAAGAGGAGGTCTGCTGGACGGAGAAAGAAGCTCTGGGACTGAACATTGTAGTCAAAGAGGAGGAGGAAGAGGAGACTGTTACAATACAAAAACAAGTAGAGGATGAGGCTGTTACCGTGAAAGAAGAAGAGAAAGATGTTTCAGTTAAAGAAGAGGATGTAGTTTTTGGATTGTAGGAGGAGGAAGAAGATCGATCTGATTAACACCAGTAAGTACAGTCTTAAACAGAACGTTAACAATGGATCAATGCATCCAATCTAGAGGCGAAAGAAACGCACACCTGTTTAGGAGAGGTGCTGGCTAGCAGAGTAGAACACCTGTTTAGGAGAGGTGCTGGCTAGCAGAGTAGAACACCTGTTTAGGAGAGGTGCTGGCTAGCAGAGTAGAACACCTGTTGGAGAGGTGCTGGCTAGCAGAGTAGAACACCTGTTTAGGAGAGGTGCTGGCTAGCGGAGTAGAACACCTGTTTAGGAGAGGTGCTGGCTAGCAGAGTAGAACACCTGTTTAGGAGAGGTGCTGGCTAGCAGAGTAGAACACCTGTTTAGGAGAGGTGCTGGCTAGCAGAGTAGAACACCTGTTTAGGAGAGGTGCTGGCTAGCAGAGTAGAACACCTGTTTAGGAGAGGTGCTGGCTAGCGGAGTAGAACACCTGTTGGAGAGGTGCTGGCTAGCAGAGTAGAACACCTGTTTAGGAGAGGTGCTGGCTAGCAGAGTAGAATCAACCAAATGGATTTATATAGCCCTTCTTACATCAGCTGATATCTCAAAGTACTGTACAGAAACCCAGCCTAAAACCCCAAACAACAAGCAATGCAGGTGTAGAAGCACGGTGGCTAGGAAAAACTCTGTGGAAAGGCCAAAACCTAGGAAGAAACCTAGAGAGGAACCAGGCTATGAGGGGTGGCCAGTCCTCTTCTGGCTGTGCCGGGTGATTATAACAGAACATGGCCAAGATGTTCAAATGTTCATAAATTACCAGCATGGTCAAATAATAATAATCACAGTGGTTGTCGAGGGTGCAACAGGTCAGCACCTCAGGAGTAAATGTCAGTTGGCTTTTCATAGCCGATCATTGAGAGTATCTCTACCGCTCCTGCGGTCTCTAGAGAGTTGAAAACAGCAGGTCTGGGACAGGTAGCACGTCCGGTGAACACCTGTTTAGGAGAGGTGCTGGCTAGCGGAGTAGGATCATTCGAGGAGCCTGCTAATACCTTAGCTTTTCTGAAGACGACAGAAAAAGCGTGCCTACCTCTCATAGTGCATCAAAATGATTTGAGCAGGAACACTCCCCTACTCCCAGGATGCACGCAGGGCAAAACGTAAGTACACACTCCTCTACTCCCAGGATGCACGCAGGGCAAAACGTAAGTACACACTCCCCTACTCCCAGGATGCACGCAGGGCAAGACGTAAGTACACACTCCCCTACTCCCAGGATGCACGCAGGGCAAGACGTAAGTACACACTCCCCTACTCCCAGGATGCACGCAGGGCAAAACGTAAGTACACACTCCCCTACTCCCAGGATGCACGCAGGGCAAAACGTAAGTACACACTCCCCTACTCCCAGGATGCAGGCAGGGCAAAACGTAAGTACACACTCCCCTACTCCCAGGATGCACGCAGGGCAAAACGTAAGTACACACTCCCCTACTCCCAGGATGCAGGCAGGGCAAAACGTAAGTACACACTCCCCTACTCCCAGGATGCACGCAGGGCAAAACGTAAGTACACACTCCCCTACTCCCAGGATGCAGGCAGGGCAAAACGTGAGTACACACTCCCCTACTCCCAGGATGAGGACAGGGCAAAACGTGAGTACACACTCCCCTACTCCCAGGATGCACGCAGGGCAAAACGTAAGTACACACTCCCCTACTCCCAGGATGCACGCAGGGCAAAACGTAAGTACACACTCCCCTACTCCCAGGATGCAGGCAGGGCAAAACGTAAGTACACACTCCCCTACTCCCAGGATGCACGCAGGGCAAAACGTAAGTACACACTCCCCTACTCCCAGGATGCACGCAGGGCAAAACGTAAGTACACACTCCCCTACTCCCAGGATGCACGCAGGGCAAAACGTGAGTACACACTCCCCTACTCCCATGATGCACGCAGGGCAAAACGTAAGAACACACTCCCCTACTCCCAGGATGCACGCAGGGCAACACGTAAGTACACCCTCCCCTACTCCCAGGATGAGGACAGGGCAAAACGTGAGTACACACTCCCCTACTCCCAGGATGCACGCAGGGCAAAACGTAAGTACACCCTCCCCTACTCCCAGGATGAGGACAGGGCAAAACGTAAGTACACACTCCCCTACTCCCAGGATGCACGCAGGGCAAAACGTAAGTACACACTCCCCTACTCCCAGGATGCACGCAGGGCAAAACGTGAGTACACACTCCCCTACTCCCATGATGCACGCAGGGCAAAACGTACACACTCCCCTACTCCCAGGATGCAGACAGGGCAAAACGTAAGTACACACTCCCCTACTCCTGGCAACACCATAGACTACAGACTACACTATGCACAACCAAAGGCTCTTTTAAGAGCCATTCACATTGCAATAAGAGTATTCTTCCATTTACTTAACTATGTCAACTGCAGTTATTCAATTCACAGTTTCTCTCCCTTTGATTTCTACTTCTCAGGTGAGGGTGCTGTTTAGGTAAGGGTGTGATGTCTGTGCAAAAACAAAACAGGCTGTTTTAAATCACCCATTTTGAAAAAATGTAGAGCAATTAGACACCCTATAACCCACACCTACACACTCATGTATCAATCTGATTGATGGATTGTGTTGTGCAGTAAGCAGGCTCAGGTGTATAACTGTGGCTCCTTCCACCTTCAAAGAATAGGCAAGAGGGCCAACCATGGAGATTAGTAAGACACTTCATTATTTCTATAACTACGCTATATTGTTTGTCCTTGTGTGTCCGTTCATGTTTTTCAGCATAAAGTACTCTGCAGCCACTTAGTGTGGTGTGGACATCAGGTGAGGCCACACACAGATTCCTGTTGAACACTGTGGCTTTAACTACCTTCTTTTCTCAATAACAGTCTCTCTCCTTCACTTCATCCCTCTCTCCCCTTCTCCCTGAATCCTCTAGGTTATATCAGCTGTGTCGGTGAACCCCTACAGCATCTGAACTGGCTACATAGAGGGCACAGCATGATCAGAGGTGAGAGGTCACTTGGTCAGGACAACAGGAAGTATTATGAAAGAGATGCTTTACATTGAAATACAGATAGATGCAGTAGTCCCAGAGTTAATGATCCCAGGTCAGTTTATATTATACAGGAAGTATTATTAAAGAGATGCTTTACATTGAAATACAGATAGATGCAGTAGTCCCAGAGTTAATGATCCAAGGTCAGTTTTGCATTTCACCTCCTGATTGATGACTAACAATGTTAGAATAAAAAATAAAAACACAAGGCTTAAACATGCTCTCTCTCTCCATCTGTCTCTCGTCTGCAGATATTTTTTGATGTGAGAGGATGCCAACCCCCAGTCCCATCATCGCCACCTCACCTGCTTTTAAGATAACCTTTAGGCCGACTAGAGACACTATTATGTAATTGTGATGAACTGAGAGAATATTTATGTAGCACTGTGATTCATTAATCATGTGCTGCCTTCCCTGCTCCTATGTGCTTACCTCTTTCCCTTTGTCTTTTACACCTCTCTCACCTCCTCTTTCATAATGCACAACAGATGTGCATTGAAGTACAGATTGAACTTGTATTTATAACACTTGGATAATGAGCTTTTCAATAAAGCGTTTCACATTCTCTACTGGTTGAAATGAAGTGTAATGTGATGAAATACTCCACCTATCCTGTGTTTATCAGATCAATGCAGATGAAGGGCATTAGATGTTGAGATGAACCGGTGTTGGAGTATTTACATGATGCATAGGAAGTGTAGTGTACTGTTTTTTAACATTATATTTCTGTATATATGAATTAACTAGTTAAATCCTGTTTCTAGTTTATTAGTTACAATGTGTAACCATTGATGTCCCAGGACCAAGATTGGTAAACACTGTTGAAGTGTATAATTGTAATACATACATGAAGACACAGTGTCATTCAAAGACTGGAATTTGATACTCCTGGTATTGGATATGACTGAATAATCATCTCAAAGACATTCATACCTAAACTGCACATTTATTTGCCAAGGTACAGTACATGATCAGTGAATATATTAAATGTACAGGCTACAATGTGGGGATCTCATGCATGGTAATAACTACATGTATATATGACTTGCATCCTTGGCACAACATGATATTATATTCTACTCAATCCATAGGCTTCATTAATGTCATTCAGGCTGTTTTGAAGTTGATACAACTGGCTGTGATAGCTGAGGTTCATAGCTAGGTTCTGAACTAATATGTATACCAAACGGTTGGGTCCATACACAGATCGGCTAGATAGCTAGCTACACATCCATGGGCATAGAGGGATTTTAATCATCCACTGCACAATAAGCAAGAACATAGCTAGCTACGTGATTTCATCTATCTGCATGGCAAATATCAGCAAGGCAAGCTTACAAAATTGTACATTCAATTTGCAGTAAAATCTTCAGCTAGCTAGATTCTATACATCCACTGTTTCCCAAAATGACAGTCTGGTTTGCTGGTTGTTTCAGGAGTCCCTAAAACAACCAGAATTACAATTTCATACTCATGTCACAACACCCATAAAGCTAGCCAGCTAGCTGGCTAATGTTAGCTAGTCAGCTAGCTGGCTAAATCACGATTTTCGTAAATGAACTATGATTAAAACAAAATGCATAATCGTTTGTCTCTACATGAACTAACATTCCTGTCAACTGTACATGTTTTTGCATGATTAGTTATTACGTTATAATCCCTTACATTTGCTTCCATCCTAGTATTTCTGTCTGCCATCTTTGATTCAGTTCAGTTCTTTGTAGGGGTACCCCTCTTCTAGTATTTCTGTTCGCCATCTTTGATTCAGTTCTGTGTAGTGGTTCCCCTCTCTTCTAGTATTTCTGTTTGCCATCTTTGATTCAGTTCTGTGTAGTGGTTCCCCTCTCTTCTAGTATTTCTGTCCGCCATCTTTGATTCAGTTCAGTTCTGTGTAGGGGTTCTCCTCTCTTCTTGTATTTCTGTCCGCCATCTTTGATTCAGTTCAGTTCTGTGTAGGGGTACCCCTCTCTTCTAGTATTTCTGTCCGCCATCTTTGATTCAGTTCAGTTCTGTGTAGGGTTACCCCTCTCTCCTAATATATCTTTGCTGAAGAAAGTCTAACAGTCACTAGTGCAGCAGGAGCCTCCCCCGGTCCTAGTGCCGGCATAGTAAAAAGTTTAAGATGAGATGGAACGGTTGACAAAAAAAAAAAATGACAGAAAAAATATATTGACTGATATTGATTTATTTAGGGGGGACTAATTAATATTTTAGTTCTAGCGACATCCTTGATTTCTACCCTTTAACTTTTTGTCTGAAAATAAAATATACGTTTTACTCAATTGTGTTGCCCACTCCAGTCAGCAGATTGCGGTCTGCGACTTTAAGGCGATGCTGCTACTGTGACGTATAACCTAGTGGACGGAACGCTTCTTTCAACAGCAGCAACAGTCAGACACCTCGGTAACTTGCTAGACAAAATAGACGAACCAATAAAGCTCTTTAGACGCTTTCGTAATTATTAGCCACTGTGTTTTAAACCCTCTTCTGTCGTCTAGTTAATTATCCGTTTTAATTTCATATTTACGGTGTTGTTATTATTCCGTTAGCGGGCTGGTTAAGTTAGCATTAGCCTAGCTAGCTAACATCCCCGACCATGCGGTCACTAAGCTACTCCCGTGCAAAAGGAGAGGAGGATATCACAGTAAAACAAGAAGTAGAGAGTGAGGCCGTTACTGTGGAAGAAGCGTTCAGAGTGAAAGAGGGGGAGATGACCGTTACATCGAAAAAGGAGGAGGAAGAAGAGAAGGAAACTGGATATCTGGTCCCGGTTTCCCAAACGCATCTTAAGGTGTCCGATGATTCTAACGGTGAACTTAGCCATAAGAGGGTTTTGAGAAACCGTTCCCTGATTAACACTAGTAAGTATTGTCTTAAAAACAGAGGCACAAACTCTGCAGTTGTTGAACTGATGTTTTTTTATATAACTTTTATTTAACCAGGTGACCATGATGTCATAATGATAGTTTAACCAGGTGACCATGATGACATAATGATAGTTTAACCAGGTGACCATGATGTCATAATGATAGTTTAACCAGGTGACCATGATGTCATGATGTCATAATGATAGTTTAACCAGGTGACCATGATGTCATAATGATAGTTTAACCAGGTAGGCCAGTTGAGAACAAGTTCACATTTACAACTGCGACCTGGCCAAGATAAAGCAAAGCAGTGTGACACAGACAACAACACAGAGTTACACATGGAATAACATACAATAAACAAGCCAATAACACAATAAGCAAGTCAATGACAGTAGAAAAAAAGAAAGTCTATATATAGTGTGTGCAAAAGGCATGAGGAGGTAGGCAATAAATAGGCCATAGTAGCGAAGAATTACAATTTAGCAGATTAACACTGGAGTGATAAATGAGCAGATGATCATGTGCAAGTAGAGATACTGGTGTGCAAAAGAGCAGAAAAGTAAATAAAAACAGTTTGGGGATGAGGTAGGTAGATTGGGCGGGCTATTTACAGAGGACTATGTACAGCTGCAGCGATCGGTTAGCTGCTCAGATAGCTGATGTTTAAAGTTGGTGAGGGAAATATAAGTCTCCAGCTTCAGCGATTTTTGAAATTCGTTCCAGTCACTGGCAGCAGAGAACTGGAAGGATGTGTGGTGTTAAAGGGGAAATCTGCAATTACTACATCCCATATTTTGATTTTTAAATTATTTATTTATAGCCATTGATTCTTGAAGAACACAACACATGCCTCATGAGCTTACTTCAACTGTTGTATCAATGACGTCTGGTCCCGTGTGGCTCAGTTGGTAGAGCATGGCGCTTGCAACGCCAGGGTTGTGGGTTCAATTCCCACGGGGGGACCAGGATGAATATGTATGAACTTTCCAATTTGTAAGTCGCTCTGGATAAGAGCGTCTGCTAAATGACTTAAAATGTAAATGTAAATTAGTACCCAGAATAAGCTTTTTTTACTCCAATGTTTAGAAACAATGTAAATCAACACTGTATAGCCTCAACATGGTTAAAACTATAATGTTGATATCATGGATGGTCGTCCTTGCATCCATAGGTCTGTCTATGAATTTGAAAGTAGTTACATTTCTCCACCCCCATCCATCATCTTATTAGCAAAACAGTGGTGGAATTACAGCTTTGTTATTGGTTGATTGATTCTTGTGTGGCTTTTTTAAAGGGACAACATAGTATGTAAACAGCAACAAAATGGCTGCCCAGAGACTTGGTTTGGTAAACAGCTGAGGGATGGGGCTGGAGAAATGTAACCACTCTCAAATTCATAGAGAAAGCTATTGTAGCAACCGTAATCCAACACCTAGCGACCTCGTCAAGAAGTTCAGACATCTTGGTGTAACAGTTATAAGGTGTTGGCTTGACAGTCGCTGGACCCAGGTTTGAGTTCAGCCCAGGGCTACCCCCTGAATTCACTACACTATGAATACAAGGACTGGCCATCCATGATGTCATAATGATAGTTTAACCAGGTTTCTAGGATATATAGTATATTCTAGAATTCATCCATGATGTCATAATGATAGTTTAACCAGGTTTCTAGGATATATAGTATGTTCCAGAATTCATCCATGATGTCATAAAGATAGTTTAACCAGGTTTCTAGGCTATATAGTATATTCTAGAATTGTCAGTGAAGATTTCCTGTGAGGGTCAAATTGTTAGAGCTGTTGATAAGTCATTGTATAATATTCAGCGTTTATTTTCATGCCATTACATCAATATCGCCCAACCAGAAGAGAATAAACTCTTCCTGAACCACCACCTCTTGCTGTCCTTCATACATTCTGACGTTGCTGGTAATCGGCTACACAAGCAGTCGGCAACCTACATTTGGAGTGCAAATGTATCTTACCATTTCTACTGATCTGGTGCCAGTTATGATTTTCATTTGCACATTTTACTGAAACAGTTTAATTTCATTGATAATAGTATCTCAGAATCATTCTGTGATTAATCTACATTCCATCTAAATCTAAATGAAATTATACAAATCTAAAAGTAACTTTTATTGCCAACTATGTAAAAAAAATAGCCTACATAAAGCCAAAAAATAAGAAGTCTGATAGCAAAGGGTCTGAATAATTAAGTAAATAAGGTATTTCTGTTTTCACTTTGTCATTCTGGGCTACTGATGACACCCCTCTGAAACAAGATAGCCTAACCACCAGAAAAACGTATTCTTTAGCCTACTCCTCCCGCTGCTGCTGGCCTTCGTAAATTCTGATGTTATGCTCCTATAGTTTCTGGTAATAGGCTACACCAGCAGTCGTTATGCTCCTATAGTTTCTGGTAATAGGCTACACCAGCAGTCGTTATACTCCTATAGTTTCTGGTAATAGACTACACCAGCAGTCGTTATGCTCCTATAGTTTCTGGTAATAGGCTACACCAGCAGTCGTTATGCTCCTGTAGTTTCTGGTAATAGGCTACACCAGCAGTCGTTATGCTCCTATAGTTTCTGGTAATAGGCTACACCAGCAGTCGTTATGCTCCTATAGTTTCTGGTAATAGGCTACACCAGCAGTCGTTATGCTCCTATAGTTTCTGGTCATAGGCTACACCAGCAGTCGTTATGCTCCTATAGTTTCTGGTAATAGGCTACACCAGCAGTCGTTATGCTCCTATAGTTTCTGGTAATAGGCTACACCAGCAGTCGTTATGCTCCTATAGTTTCTGGTCATAGGCTACACCAGCAGTCGTTATGCTCCTATAGTTTCTGGTCATAGGCTACACCAGCAGTCGTTATGCTCCTATAGTTTCTGGTAATAGGCTACACCAGCGGTCGTTATGCTCCTATAGATTCTGGTAATAGGCTACACCAGCGGTCGTTATGCTCCTATAGTTTCTGGTAATAGACTACACCTGCAGTCGTTATGCTCGTATAGTTTCTGGTAATAGGCTACACCAGCAGTCGTTATGCTCCTATAGTTTCTGGTAATAGGCTACACCAGCAGTCGTTATGCTCCTATAGTTTCTGGTAATAGACTACACCAGCAGTCATTTTGCTCCTATAGTTTCTGGTAATAGGCTACACCAGCAGTCGTTATGCTCCTATAGTTTCTGGTAATATGCTACACCAGCAGTCGTTATGCTCCTATAGTTTCTGGTAATAGACTACACCAGCAGTCGTTATGCTCCTATAGTTTCTGGTAATAGACTACACCAGCAGTCGTTATGCTCCTATAGTTTCTGGTAATAGGCTACACCAGCAGTCAGCAACCTTTTCCATTTCGTGCCAATTTCTCTGACCATTTCTACTAATCTGGTGCCAGTTAGGATTTTCATATTCACATTTTACTGGAACAGTTTCATTTCATTTATAATAGTAATAATTATTATAATAGTCTTTATCTCAACATCATTATCTGTGATTAATCTACATTCTATCTAAATGAAAATTATACAAATCTAAAAGTAACTTTTATTGCCATTGCCAACTATGTAAAAATAGCCTACATGAAACCAACAAACAAAAACATTTGCAGCCTGCAGGTAGAAAATATCCCGATTTAAAAATAAATATCCTATAAATCCCATTGGCTGCACATGGCCTGTCAACAACGAACTTGAAACATTCTATCAACTATCAACTGGGTCCTCCGAAACTTGCAACGTTGTATAAAATATTCTGGGCCCTCAGTTTCCCGCGCCAGTGAGTTCTGGACAGACACATCTGTCGTCTATTTGTGCAAGGATAAGAAGTAATCAGGTATTTTATAACATTTCCACTGGATCAGAGCATTACGTTTTTCCCTTTAATGCTGAGTGGTTATCGAAAGGGCGAGAGCTGGAAATAATTTACAAATACTTTGAGCAACTATTGTCATTCGTAATGGATTCTAATAAGACTTTGTTTACCTGCTGTTTGAGGTGAAGAAAAAATTAATTAGAGAAGCTGCATCATTTTGTTTGAGAAGCTCCACAACTCATTAGTGGTGGTGCGTTAAGACAATCAGAAATACTACCAGACATCCCCAAATAGGCACATTTATAGGCCTACATTTGTGTGCAGGCCATGTAGACTAGTCCTACTTCTATATGTGTAATTAGGTGTGCTTCCTTACTCAACATTGACAGGAGTGTTTCGAACAAAAGACAATGAATATATTGACAACTGACGCATCTTGTAGGGTCAGGTCTGGGTGGTCTGCCAGGGAACGTTTCATTTAGTATCCTTTGGGGAATGATTTTATTTCCCCATAATATGTTTTTCCGAAGTTGAATGACTGAAAGGGCGTGTAACTTTGATTATAATATCACTTCCCTGAAGGAGGGAAACGAGGTACAACACCTGTTTGTCCCCGCCCTTTCCTGTGTCGGTGAAGAGCGGTATTAACTTCTCTGGCAAACGTCCCACCGGCCAATAGCCAGGGAAAATACAGCGCGCCATATTCAAATAACATGATATAAAAATCAGACTTTCATTAAATCACACATGTAAGATACCAAATTAAAGCTACACTCGTTGTGAATCCAGCCAACATGTCAGATTTCAAAAAGGCTTTTCGGCGAAAGCATAAGATGCTATTATCTGATGATAGCACATCAGTAAACAAACAGAGTAGCATATTTCAACACTGCAAGCACGACACAAAACGCAGAAATAAAACATAAATCATACCTTACCTTTGACGAAATTCTTTTGTTGGCACTCCAATATTTCCCATAAACATCACAAATGGTCCTTTTGTTCGATTAATTCCGTTGATATATATCCAAAATGTCAATTTATTTGGACCGTTTCATCCAGAAAAACACAGCTTCCAACTTTCGCCAAGTCACTACAAAATATATCAAAAGTTACATGTAAAATTTACCAAAACATTTCAGACTGCTTTTGTCATACAACGTTAGATATTTTAAAACGTTAATAATCGATCAATTTGAGGACGGGATCAATACAAAAATAAAACAATCTGACGCAACTTTTTTCATAACGTGACTCTCTCAAATTATTTACTTCATGTGACCCTCATTTACGATAGCCCTACTTCTTCACTACACAAAGGAATAACCTCAACCGATTTCCAAGGACTGGTGACATCCAGTGGAAGCGGTAGGAACTGCAAGCAAGTCCATTAGAAATCTGGTGTCTCTAAAAAATCTATTTGAAAAGACAGTGACATCAAAGAAATACAAATTCTGAATGGTTTGTCCTCAGGGTTTTTCTCAGGGTCTACATAAGTTCTGTTATTCTCACAGACATGATTCAAACAATTTCAGAAACTTCAGAGTGTTGTCTATCCAAATCCACTAATAATATGCATATCTTATATTCTGGGGATGAGTAGCAAGCAGTTGAATTTTGGCATGCTATTTTTCCCGAAAGTGAAAAAGCTGCCCCCTGCCCTCAAGAAGTTAAAGAATGACAGGAATGAATCCAAGCCTCACTCTCATCACCTGTGGCGGGGCTTCCAGCGAGGTACTGAAATACTAAATAATTTCACAGTTTGCTAAATCCAATGGTTTTTAACATCTTGTAATCCAAGATGGCGTAGCAGTAAGACATGTTTGTTGTTGCAAATGTTTTCTTTTTTTGTATATATTGCAATATATTTCAATCTCTTTTTCCATTTTTTAATTACATATACCTTTCGGAAACCCGCCTCACCCAATGTGATACGGATCTGCAATTTTTTAGACCTTATAGCTAGAACCTCCATCAGAAGCTAACCAGCTAATTAGCTACTAGCTATTAATCATTGTTAGCCACTGCTAGCGGCCTTTCCCTTTTTTAGCTCAGACACCAGCCGCCTTTAGCCTGGGTAATACCTGCCAGTCTGCACAACGCGATATCAACCCTGAGCATATCGGACTGTTTTTCTCCACTACCTCACCGTATTCCTGCCGTAAGCTCTGGACCATTACACCGGATAATCGCAGCTGGCTAGCTGCTACCGAGTGGCCCAGCCTCGAAGCTAGCCTTGAGCCAGGCTCATCTCCCGGCCTGCTCAGTGGACCCTATGATCACTCGGCTACACAGCTGATGCCTCCCAGACTCTTCACGAAGACGACTAGAAGCCACTACATCACCGGATTCCTGCCGTGAGCTCTGGACCTTTGCACCGGATTGGGTATAGTGGCTAACGCCCTTGTACCGAAGCTAGCACCAGTTAGCCTCGATCCAGGTGCATCTCCCGGCTAGCAAAATTACTCCAGCTACAATACCTCTTTTGCCAATTGGCCTGGACCCTTTGTCGACACAGAGCCCCGCCGATCCATCACGACTGGTCTGCCGACGCAATTCCGTCAGATGTGCCCTCAACCGGCCTTTGCAAGACGTCGGTGACGCCCTTGTCCCGAAGCTAGCACCAGTTAGCCTCGAGCCAGGCACATCTCCCGGCTAGCGTAGTAATCACTACCTAGCGGCTTCCCTGGTTCATATATTGCTGTTCACTGGACCCTATGATTACTTTGCTTCATAACTGATGCCTGCTGGACTGTTCATTAGTCATGGTTCTCCATTTTGTTTATCTGTCAGCCCCAGCCTCGAACTCAGGCCCTGTGTGTAGTTAACTGACCCTCTCTGCCCATTCATTGCCATTTTACGTGTTGTTGTTGTCTTAGCTGATTAACTGTTGTCTTACCCGTTGTTGTCTTAGCTAGCTCTCCCAATCAACACCTGTGATTGCTTTATGCCTCGCTTTATGTCTCTCTAATGTCAATATGCCTTGTATACTGTTGTTTAGTTATCATTGTTTTATTTTACTGCGGAGCCCCTAGTCCCACTCAACATGCCTCAGAGAACTCTTTTGTCACACCTCCCACACGTGCGGTGACCTCACCTAGCATTACTGGTGCCTCCAGAGATGCAACCTCTCTTATCGTCACTCAATGCCTAGGTTTACCTCTACTGTACCAACACTCTACCATATCCCTGTCTGTACATTATGCCTTGAATCTATCCTACCACGCCCAGAAATCTGCTCCTTTTATTCTCTGTTCCCAACGCACTAGACAACCAGTTCTGATAGCCTTTAGCCGTGCCCTCATCCTACTCCTCTGTTCCTCGGGTGATGTGGAGGTAAACCCAGGCCCTGTGTGTCCCCAGGCACCCTCATTTGTTGACTTCTGTAACCGTAAAAGCCTTGGTTTCATGCATGTTAACATCAGAAGCCTCCTCCCTAAGTTTGTTTTACTCACTGCTTTAGCACACTCCGCCAACCTTGATGTCCTTGCCGTGTCTGAATCCTGGCTTTGGAAGGCTATCAAAAATTCGGAAATGTCCATCCCGAACGACAACATTCTCCGTCAAGATAGAACTGCCAAAGGGGGAGGAGTTGCAATCTACTGCAGAGATGGCCTGTAAAGTTCTTTCATACTTTCCAGGTCTATGCCCAAACAGTTCGAGCTTCTAATTTAAAAAATGAATCTCTCCTGAAATGTCTCTCACTGTTGCCGCCTGTTGTAGACCCCCCTCAGCTCCCAGCTGTGCCCTGGACACCATATGTGAATTGATTGCCCCCCCATCTATCTTCAGAGTTAGTTTTGTTAGGTGACCTAAACTGGGATATGCTTAACACCCTGGCCTTCCTACAATCCAAGCTAGATGCCCTCAATCTCACACAAATTATCAAGGAACCCACCAGGTACAACCCTAAATCTGTAAACATGGGCACCCTCATAGATATTATCCTGACCAACTTGCCCTCCAAATACACCTCTGCTGTTTTCAATCAGGATCTCAAAGATCACTGCCTCATTGTCTGCATCCGTTATGGGTTCGCGGTCAAAAGACCACCCCTCATCACTGTCAAACGCTCCCTAAAACACTTCTGCGAGCAGGCCTTTCTAATCGACCTGGCCCGGGTATCCTGGAAGGATATTGACCTCATCCCGTCAGTAGAGGATATCTGGTTGTTCTTTAAAAGTGATTTCCTCACCACCTTAAATGAGCATGCCCCTTTCAAAAAATGTAGAACTAAGAACAGATATAGCCCTTGGTTCACTCCAGACCTGACTGCCCAGACCTGACTGCCCTGACTGCACAAAAACCAGCACAAAAACATAGTGCGTACTGCACTAGCATCGAATAGTCCCCGCGATATGCAACTTTTCAGAGAAGTCAGGAACCAATACACACAGTCAGTCCAAAAAGTTCTGGGACACTGTAAAGTCCATGGAGAATAAGAGCACCTCCTCCCAGCTGCCCACTGCACTGAGGCTAGGAAACACTGTCACCACCGATAAATCCACGATAATCGATAATTTCAATAAGCATTTCTCTACGGCTGGCCATGCTTTCCTCCTGGCTACCCCAACCCCAGCCAACAGCTCCCCCGCAGCTACTTGCCCAAGCCTCCCCAGCTTCTCCTTCACCCAAATCCAGATAGTTGATGTTCTGAAAGAGCTGTAAAACCTGGACCCATACAAATCAGTTGGGCTAGACAATCTGGACCCTCTTTCTAAAATTATCCGCCGCCTTTGTTGCAACCCTGATTACTAGTCTGTTCAACCTCTTCAAAGGGGGTGACACTCTATACCCAAACTGTTACATACCTATATCCATCCTGTCCTTCCTTTCTAAAGTCTCCGAAAGCCAAGTTAACAAACAGATCACTGACCATTTCGAATCTGTCCGTACCTTCTCCGCTGTGCAATCCGGTTTCCGAGCTGGTCACGGGTGCACCTCATCCACACTCAAGGTACTAAACAATATCATAACCGCCATCAATAAAAGACAGTACTCTGTCACTGTCTTCATCAACCTGGCCAAGGCTTTCGACTCTGTCAATCACCGTATTCTTATCGGCAGACTCAATAGCCTTGGTTTCTCAAATGACTGACTCGCCTGGTTCACCAACTACTTCTCAGATAGAGTTCAGTGTGTCAAATCGGAGGGCCTGTTGTATGGACTTCTGGCAGTCTCTATGGGGGTACCACAGGGTTCAATTCTCGGGCTAACTCTTTTCTCTGTATATACCAACGATGTTGCTCTTGCTGCGGGTGATTCCTTGATCCACCTTTATGCAGACGACACCATTCTGTATACATCTGGCCTTTCTTTGGACACTTTGGACACTTAACATAAAACATCAATAATGTTCCAACCGGAGAATTCCTTTGTCTGAAGAAAAGCACTGGAACTAGAGGTAACTCTGTCGGGAGTGCGCGTCATGAGACCAAGGCACTCTGCCAGACCACTGACTCAAAGAGGTCTCATGAGCCCCTCCTTTATAGTAGAAGCCTCATTCAAGTTTCTAAAGACGGTTGACATCTAGTGGAAGCCGTAGGAAGTGCAACTTTATCCATATCTCAATGTGTATTCGGTAAGCCAAGCTTTAAAAAACTACAAACCTCAGATTTCCCACTTCCTGGTTGGATTTGTCTCAGGTTTTTGCCTGCCATATGAGTTCTGTTATACTCACAGACATCATTCAAACAGTTTTAGAAACTTCAGAGTGTTTTCTATCCAATACTAGTAATAATATGCATATATTAGCATCTGGGACAGAGTAGCAGGCAGTTTACTCTGGGCACCTTATTCATCCAAGCTACTCAATACTGCCCTCCTGTCACCAAGAAGTTAACCTGTTGGGGACAAGGGGTGATATTTTCACTTTTGCTGAAAATCGTATGATTTTTAAACGGCCTCGTACTCAATTCTTGCTAGTACAATATGCATATTTTTAGTACCATTGGATAGAAAACAACCTCTAGTTTCTAAAAACGTTTGAATTTTTTCTCTGAGTTGAACACAAGTCATTTGGCAGCACTTTCCCTGAGCAGGAAGTAGAATGCAAGATGTCTATGCTCGCTTCAACGCTCTGCCTATACATGGTCATGCCACCTATGACCCGAAACACACCTCACACGCCTTCCTCTGGGTGTCAAGAGGACGTCAGAGGAGAAATTTTGTGTTTATCTTGTTCTGACGTGAAATAAGACCTATTTCTTTGACGTGACCGTCCATTTCCGGAAGTCTGAAGTGTGCGACTTTGAAGAGAGATTGTGTTTTGTTTTGCTGCCGTTTCGGATGTCAACTATCTCCGGCTCGGATTTGATTTGATAAATGAGACCATATCATCGTAATGTATGTTTTTTCAATATAGTTTAATCAGATTATTTGAATTTTTTAGGGAGTTTTGTCGTGTTCCGTCGTGTGACTTTGTTTACTTGGAGAGATCCGTGCCACGCGACTAGTACCCATGCTAAATGAAGTGGGAAAGGTACCATTCTGAATGTAATGAACGACTCATCTGGACTAAGGACATCTTGATCAACATTCTGATGAAATTTCAGCAAAAGTAAGATCCAATTTATAATGCTTTTTCATATATCGGTGTGCATGTGAACTGGTCGTGGGCGCCCAGCTGGTTCTGGCTGGCGTGGCTATGCTAATTTAGCGCTACATTTTGTTTTCGCTATAAAACATTTAATAAATCTGAAATATTGTCTGGAATCACAAGAATCCTGTCTTTCAATTGCTGCACAGTATGTATTTCTCAGATATGTTTTATGATGAGTAATTAGTTATTTGACGTTGGTGTCTGTAAATGTTATGGCTGCTTTCGGTGCAATTTCTGATTGTAGCTGAAATGTAATTTATGATTTATACCATAAATATGCACATTTAAAAAAAAAAACATATGCTATACAATAAATATGTTATCAGACTGTCATCTTATGAAGTTGTTTCTTGGTTAGTGGCTATATATATATCTTTATTTGGTCGAATTAGTGATAGCTGGTGATGGAGTAAAACACTGATGGAGGTAGAAAAGTGGTGTAATAGATTTACATATTTTGTCTTCCCTGTAAAACATTTTAAAAATCGGACATGTTGGCTTGATTCACAAGATGTGTACCTTTTCATATGCTGTATTGGACTTGTTAATGTGTGAAAGTTAAATATTTTAAAAAAATGTTTTTTTTTAATTTGCCGCTCTGCCTTTTCAGTGGAATGTGGGAGGAGTGCCGCTAGCGGCACCCGTGGCCCCTAAAGGTTAAAAACATCCTAAAGATTGATTCCATACATCGTTTTACATGTTTCTAAAGGACTGTAACGGAACTTCTCGAGTTTTTGTCTGGACGATGTGCCTGCGTCTCATGAAGATGGATTACTGGGCTGAACACGCTAACAACAAGTGGCTATTTGGACATATGAGTGTTTTCTATCCAATACTAATAATAATATGCATATATTAGCATCTGGGACAGAGTAGGAGGCAGTTCACTCTGGGCACGCTATTCATCCAAAAGTGAAAATGCTGCCCCCTATCCCATAAAGGTTAACAAACCTCCAAACGAGCTTCAATGCCATACAACACTCCTTCCGTGGCCTCCAACTGCTCTTAAACGCTAGTAAAACTAAATGTATGCCCTTCAACCGATCGCTGCCCGTACCCGCCCGTCCAGCATGACTACTCTGGACGGTTCTGACTTAGAATATGTGGACAACTATAAATACCTAGGTGTCTTGCTAGACTGTAAACTCTCCTTCCAGACTAATATTAAGCATTTCCAAAATTAAATCTAGATTTGGCTTCCTATTTCGCAACAAAGCCTCCTTCACTCACACTGCCAAACATACCCTCGTAAAACTGACTATCCTACCGATCCTTGACTTCGGTGATGTAATTTTCAAAATAGCCTCCAACACTCTACACAGCAAACTGGATGCAGTCTATCACAGTGCCATCCGTTTTGTCACCAAAGCCCCATATACCACTGCTCTCGTCGGCTGGCCCTCGCTACATATTCGTCTCCAAACCCACTGGCTCCAGGTCATCTATAAGTCTTTGCTAGGTAAAGCCCCGCCTTAACTCAGCTCACTGGTCACCATAGCAACACCCACCCGTAGCACGTGCTCCAGGAAGTATATCTCACTGGTCATCCCCAAAGCCAACACCTATTTTGGCCGCCTTTCCTTCCAGTTCTCTGCTGCCAATGACTGGAACGATTTGCAAAAATCACTGAAGCTGGAGACTCTCCCTCACTAACTTTAAGCATCAGCTATCTGAGCAGCTTACCGATCGCTGCAGCTGTACACAGCCCATCTGTAAATAGCCCATCCAACTACCTACCTCATCCCCATGTTTTTTTAAACTTTTTTTGCTCTTTTGCACACCAGTATTTCTACTTGCACATCATCATCTGCACATCTATCACTCCAGTGTTAATTTGTAATTACTTCTCTACTATGGCCTATTTATTGCCTTACCTCCTTACTCCATTTGCACACACTGTATATAGACTTTCTATTGTGTTATTGACTGTACGTTTGTTTATCCCAAGTGTATGTAACTCTGTTGTTTTTTTGTTGCACTGCTTTGCTTTATCTTGGCCAGGTCGCAGTTGTAAATGAGAACTTGTTCTCGACTGGCCTACCTGGTTAAATAAAGGTGAAATACAAAGAAATCTTAACTTTATTATCAACACCCAAATGTATACTGTCATTAACGCGGTTCTTCAATAATTACACATAATTCTTAATACTGTAGCAAACATTTATATTAAGCAGGACATTCAAGCGAGCCTTACAATTATAATCCAAAGTAGTGTGAAATGTACTCATAATCAACCTGGACATGGAGGTTACTCCCCTGAGTTTTCCCCCATTCACATTCAGAATACATTGTGAAAAACTAAAAGCTTTGCTCACCATTTTTGCTCCAGGCAGATATACTACATCCATAACTATCGGTTTCCTCATTACCAGATATACTACATACAATTTTAGCAAACACAGAAAGGGGCCTATATTGGAGACCAAAAGTCGTCTGGCACACTGCTTAGAGTTTCAACAACATGAATAACTTATTTCTAGTCTACAATCTTAGATGTTACTACTAATGTGAAAACAAGACAATATATAACTATTCTTGCTCATTTTAAGACAAATGTCAAATAATCATTACATTCATTACAGGCGTCAATTGTTGTACAACATCATGGCTACGCTGTTGGCATCACCTTTTATAGTGGATTTCTGCTGTTGTGGGCCTTTAACCATCTGTCTAACTTTGTCATTCACACAGGAGAGAGACGTGACTATCGTGGATCCTTTGGGGAGCCTCAACAACCTCATGATGCTGAAGAGGCAGAGAAGAGTTTCTCCAGATCAGAACTCCTCAAGAAACACCTGCAGAGACCCACAGGGAAGATAATTCACCGCTCTGACTGTGGGAAGAGATTCACCTCTTCAGCAGGCATTAAAATTCATCAGAGAACACACACAGGAGAGAAACCTTATAGCTGTGTTCAATGTGGGAAGAGTTTTACTACATCTGGCCATCTTATTGTACACCAGAGAATACACACAGGAGAGAAACCTTATAGCTGTGATCAATGTGGGAAGAGTTTTGGCCGATCTGGAGAGCTGACAGTGCACCAGAGAACACACACAGGAGAGAAACCTTATAGCTGTGATCAATGTGGGAAGAGTTTTAGTCGATCTGACCATCTGACTCAACACCAGAGAATACACACAGGAGATAAACCTTTTAGCTGTGATCACTGTGGGAAGAGTTTTGGCCAATCTGGAGAGCTGACAGTGCACCAGAGAACACACACAGGAGATAAATCTTATAGCTGTGATCAATGTGGGAAGAGTTTTATTCAGCTAAGCAACCTGATATCACACCAGAGAATACACACAGGAGAGAAACCTTATAGCTGTGATCAATGTGGGAAGAGTTTTACTCACGTAAGCACCCTGATATCACACCGGAGAATACACACGGGAGAGAAACTATACAGCTGTGATGAATGTGGGAAGAGTTTTGCTAGGTCGAGCAATCTGACTCGTCACCAGAGAACACACACAGGAGAGAAACGTTATAGCTGTACTCATTGTGGGAAGAGTTTGACTCATTCAAGCAGCCTGATATTACACCAGAGGACACACACAGGAGAGAAATCTTATATCCGTGATCAATGTGGGAAGAGTTTTACTAAGCTAAGTAGCCTGATATCACACCAGAAAACACACACAGGAGAGAACCCATATAGCTGTGATGAATGTGGGAAGAGTTTTACTGGGTCTAGCAGTCTGACTCTTCACCAGAGAATACACACAGGAGAGAAACCTTTTAGCTGTTCTCAATGTGGGAAGAGTTTTGTTCAATCTGGGGG
This sequence comes from Salvelinus alpinus, assembly GCF_045679555.1. NCBI lineage: Eukaryota > Metazoa > Chordata > Actinopteri > Salmoniformes > Salmonidae > Salvelinus > Salvelinus alpinus. Next base: position 114,074,379 of record NC_092087.1, on the reverse strand, counting down.
ACTGAAGATACACCAGAGAACACACACAGGAGAGAAACCTTATAGCTGCCGTCAATGTGGGAAGAGTTTTGTTACATCTGGGGAACTGACTGTACACCAGAGAACACACACAGGAGAGAAACCGCATAGCTGTAATCAATGTGGGAAGAGATACTCTGATAAAAGATATCTGATCAAACATCATAAAATACATGGGGTTGTTTCATGATATCAATGAAATGATGTCACAATGTAGAATATTTTTACCAATGTAGAAGGAGTATTTTAATGATGTCACAATGTAGAACCCTAAATGTTTGTCCCCTGTTCTATTGATTTCAACATGATATGGATATTAGCCTCAGGGGGAAAAACCAGGCTCTGAATTGGAAGAGTACTATTTATGTGATTTAACAAAGTCAGTAACAAAAAGAGTTGTTAAACTTACCACGTTGGTGACCCACTTGAATAAAAATGCAACACTTCAAAATGTAGCAAGCTGTTTTCTACAAATTGTCCTCTAACCAGGGATGTACACATTATTCCCAGATTCGGGTGGTTTTTGAGCTGTTAGTTTTAACAGGACGTGCAACCTCATCTCCCTCCTCTCGCACAAATGATTTTAGCATTATATCGATGAGTGATGACAAATAAGTGTTGCGTTCCTTTGTTTAGCGACCCCTAAATTTAAATGCGTCACTCCAGAATGTAGCTGACTGTCTTCTGCATGTTGTCCTCTAATCAGTGAGATAAAAGATATCTCCCATTTCCATGTGTTTTTTTAGTTGACAGTTTCAACAGCACCTACAACCTGATTTCCCCCTAATCGATATCAGTGATCAGTGATTACTTGTCAAAACAGCAGCATTTTTGGTGCTTGTGCAATTTATAAGGTGCTTTTTTTTAAACGATTATTGTGGCAGATGTTTGTGTAAATAGCACATGTTATGTTTAGGTTTTCAATTTATCCCAAACTGTTTCTGCAAATTGGTTATTGATTTTGACACTTTAAAACTGTGTTTTGACATTGGGCTATCCCACCTAGCAAAATGTCATTGAAAAGACGTTGAAAATATGACTATGCAATCAAATATTTCATATTTACATTTCATGTAGCATTTAGTAATGATATTTATTCATGCAACCAACTGACAATTGTTTGGTACAATTATATTGACAATGTTGCCCTGCTTTTAGAATATCAGGATTCATTCTCAGATGTGCCAACCCAAATGTACTAGAGTATGACATTGGGGGCCCCGATCCAACAACATGCCTATCGAGTGAACCCTGAAAAGAGAGAGAAGCTCCGCAGTGAGGTGGAAAGTTACTACGGATATCGCAGGAGTTTCCTCTTGAAATCAGACATGTCCGTGTGGTAAGGACAACTTGGTTGCTGATTATCTCAAGGGTGGGCAGTCAAAAAGATTTGTGTTTTGCGTTTAGCCAGTGAGTTGCCATGGATCACAATTTATTTTGACTGCACGGTTTTCCGTATTGGAGATGAGTTTTGTTTGGGCTCGTTCCAAGTGGACGAGAGTTCTAGAAGCTTGTGGGAAAAAATTATATATTTTTTCTTGTTTTTAATTGTTGACAGCCAGTAGACACCATGTTTATATTGTATTGGTGAAGCATTGTAGTTGATAATGTGAAATGGAAATTGTTTTCTGTTGTCCAACAAAAATATAGGATATATTTGTTGTCTTAAGGGGGAAGGTGTTACAGTCTTTGGTTTTTCCATTTATGTTTTGAGGTTGGATATCAGCACGTATAGCTCGTTAGCATGTAGGGTGCACTGATTGGTGTCACCTCGTTAGTCTGTATGTGTTACACCTGTGCTGGCTTGTCCATCTCGTTAGTGGGAAGGTGTTTCACCTGAGCTGGTCCAGGTTCTATTTAAGAGTGTCTGGCCCAGTGCTCCAGTTGTCTTGATAGATGTGGAGAGTCAACACCTTTAGTTGTTCCACTTTCTGTCTTTAAGTTTGTTGTGGGTTTTTCTTTTGTTTGCCTCTTCTTGGGCAAATTTAGTGGGTCTCATGGTGGGTGTCTTTTATGTCCCAGTTCTTGTTACTAGTTGTTGTTTGTAAGATACTTATTAACATAAATTAGACAGGATACAGTCTTATTAAAATTAGATAATAGTGTTTACTCTCGGAGCACGCTACCATTTGATCATAAACAACAGGTTTATATACAATATATGACGTCATAGGTTACAGAATAAGTCTCCTTGTCCTGACTAATAGAAAACAGGTTCAAAAGTTCATTACAACTTCCCAGCGCACACACATGACACAATATAATCTATTCTCCTGAAGGCTCACTATAATTTATTACCACTTTAGCAGACAACTCAAGATAATGGAAGACCTAAAAAGTTACCCACAGCCTTATCTAAACACCTCAGGGCCAGTTGGGTCAGTTCAACCATAGTTTAACGACCCTTTCTGCTTATTTTATGACCCACAACACAAATCTCTTTTCACCAGGCGTGCAGAGTTCAATTAGTTATAGTTTTATCTAAAGCTAGAAATTGTTTTAATTATTTATTAACAAAATTCCTAACACTAGTCAACTTTCATTGGCCACCCCATAATGACTGGACACCTCCATAGTGTCTATCAGAGCCCCTCCTAAAAAACAAGTTATATTTTGGGTTGAATATATTAACATCTTAATCAATCAATTTGCCTCTTCTTGGGCAGATTTAGTGGGTGTCTTTGAGGTCCCAGTTGTTGTTACTAGTCAACTTTCATTGGACACCCCATAGTGACTTTCAGAGCCCATCTTAAAAAACAAGCTTATATTTTTGGATTGGATATTTTTATATTTTAATCAATGGCATTTCCTTAGGATGCTCATTAGTCTTTAAGTTGGTATTATTGTTTTTTATCCTCTTATGTTTGTGTACTAAATATTCCTGTTTATTTTCATTGTTTTTTCCTGAGAAGCCATTGTGTTGCATCCATGTCTGAAATGTGCTGTATAAATAAAGCTTGATTTGATTTCAACAAATGAATCCAATGACTGACCAATCAACAGACTCTTGGTCCATCTTAGTATGAAAAACAGTATCACTTTTCCTGCCTGCTGAAGGTGTGGTGGAGTGGTAAACACCACCCCCGGCTCTACCAGGGGCTTGAGGTGGTCTCCCACAGCTCTGCTTATTATGTCATGTTCTGTGGCCTTGCTGTTCCATTTCATGACTGCCCCTGCAACACAGAAAGAAACACATTTAGTTATATTATATAAAACACTCAAAGTAATGGATATGATGCATCTATGGCCTCAGTTACACCTGGCACCTAAATGTGACTTCTGTCATCCGATCACTCCAAGCTGCATTAGGTTCAGATCTACCAGGATGGGCCTTTGACGCAGTCAGGCCACCGAATATGCATAAGCAATATAAAGAGATGTGGGGAAAAGTACATTTTACACACATTACCTTCATAAATCAAATGTTATAGGTCACAGTCAGATGTTATTGTAGTGAAATGCTAGACAAGACAAGTAGGCACGCAATGGATTATGGTCATTGTAGTTAATTACGTTTTATGAGCTAAACTATGTTGAATATTGGCCTGTTGGAAACTACATCTCCCTACTACATCACACAGTTCAGTCTGGGTCTGATTGATCTCTAGAGAAACTACAACTCCCTACTACATCACACAGTTCAGTCTGGATCTGATTTATCTCTAGAGAAACTACAACCCCCTACTACATCACACAGTTCAGTCTGGGTCTGATTTATCTCTAGAGAAACTACAACTCCCTACTACATCACACAGTTCAGTCTGGATCTGATTTATCTCTAGAGAAACTACAACTCCCTACTACATCACACAGTTCAGGCTGGATCTGATTTATCTCTAGACTAGTTCTAGACACACCCTCTGGGCAGACAGGCCAAAGGCGCTTGCTTGCCAAAATTCAGGGAATCGTTGATCTACTTCAGAGGAACTGTGTCTAGAGTGATTTCCTGTTGTTTTGACACCTCACTGGAAAACTAGAATAACTAGCTGTTGCTACAGAATGAGACGACCAATTCACAGTTAGTCTGTGTCTCGTTCTCCACACACGGACACATACCAAGATCACGTGTTTTCTATATGCACAAGATAGTTTGACTATATAAGGCTTCTGAACTCCTTGTGTCATCGAGCTCTCGGCCTTCCACCTCAGAGTGTAGGGCTGACCAGCTACATTATTGCAATTCTTATCAAATAAAGGTTGATAGTTTGAAGAAATGATAAAGTCTTTCCTGATTGGTTAGAATTTCCACCACAATGTGCAGTAACAATGTTAGACCAGACTCATAGTACAGAATGAATGACTGACTGCCCAGTTCAACGTCAGTTCACCATCTCACCTCATACTGTATTGGAGCAGCAGCAGCTGACTGCCCGGTTCACCGTCAGTTCACCGTCTCACCTCATACTGTATTGGAGCAGCAGCAGCTGACTGCCCAGATCAACGTCAGTTCACGGTCTCACCTCATACTGTATTGGAGCAGCAGCAGCTGACTGCCCGGTTCAACGTCAGTTCACCATCTCACCTCATACTGTATTGGAGCAGCAGCAGCTGACTGCCCGGTTCAACATCAGTTCACCGTCTCACCTCATACTGTATTGGAGCAGCAGCAGCTGACTGCCCGGTTCAACATCAGTTCACCGTCTCACCTCATACTGTATTGGAGCAGCAGCAGCTGACTGCCCGGTTCAACATCAGTTCACCTTCTCACCTCATACTGTATTGGAGCAGCAGCAGCTGACTGCCTAGTTCAACATCAGTTCACCGTCTCACCTCATACTGTATTGGAGCAGCAGCAGCTGACTGCCCAGTTCAACATCAGTTCACCGTCTCACCTCATACTCTATTGAAGCAGCAGCAGCTGACTGCCTAGTTCAACATCAGTTCACCGTCTCACCTCATACTGTATTGGAGCAGCAGCAGCTGACTGCCCAGTTCAACATCAGTTCAACGTCTCACCTCATACTGTATTGGAGCAGCAGCAGCTGACTTGATCGTTGATGCTAATCATCATGTTTTGCATCTGAGAGTAAATAGAGCCAACTACAACTCTAAAAATGAAGGGTTCAACTGGAGTTGTTCTCGGATCCCCTAAGAACCGTAGGGTTCTTGGTCAATGAAAAACAGCCCCAAAAGGTTCTTCAAAGAATCTGTTAGAAGGTGGGTTCATCGAGGAACCTCCGTTGTTGCTGGACTTCTTCCGGGAACTTCACAATTACAACTGAAAACGATGGTGACAAGTTTGGGTGCGACAACAGTTAAAAAGGTTAAGTTGGGTTGATGTTTGGCTATGAATATGTCTCGAAATAATTTATTATTATAATATAACATACTAATAATGAATAACGAAGACAATGGTTTTCTGTGAATAGCTTCCATAACGTTACTATAGCTAATTACCGTAAATATTAGAAAGCCGGGTTTGACCGTCGGCGTTGTATGAGCTACAGTACAGTACCGTTATCTAGCTAGCTAACGTTATGTCCTAACTAGGCAGAACTAGGTTTGGATTATTTCCCTCAACTATATTCTTTCCCATATATTGTATATCGTTTCCATAAAGCCAACATGGCTTTACACTCATTAACGTAAGTTTCCAATCTAGAGCAGTTCTCACTTTTGTGATAATGAACTAGCTAACGTTAACTAACTAACTAACTAACTAACTAAGGACGGTGACCTGTCCAGACGATGTTACAACGAACTGAATCGTCAATGGAGGTCTTCCTCTTTATATAGCCTGCTACAGCATGCAATACTATTAACTCACAAGGGGGCATAACGTTACATGGACAATACTATCCCATTTTGGAAACGTTACATGGACAATACTATCCCATTTTGGAAACGTTACATGGACAATACTATCCCATTTTGGAAACGTTACATGGACAATACTATCCCATTTTGGAAACGTTACATGGACAATACTATCCCATTTTGGAAACGTTACATGGACAATACTATCCCATTTTGGAAACGTTACATGGACAATACTATCCCATTTTGGAAACGTTACATGGACAATACTATCCCATTTTGGAAACGTTACATGGACAATACTATCCCATTTTGGAAACGTTACATGTACAATACTATCCCATTTTGGAAACGTTACATGTACAATACTATCCCATTTTGGAAACGTTACATGTACAATACTATCCCATTTTGGAAACGTTACATGTACAATACTGTCCCATTTTGGAAACGTTACATGTCCGCCCCCTTGTGGAGGGAAATTAATATCTTAGATGGAAGCTGTAGATGGGATTCAAATGCATAATGGTATTAATACAGTGTCTAGACTACCTCTTTTGTATAAACGCCCTTCAGAATCCAAACACAGTATTGCCACGCAGCAAAATGTTGCATATAATCTTTCAAGTCAGCCTGATAAAATATTAAATCAAATCAAATCAAGTTTATTTTATATAGCCCTTCGTACATCAGCTAATATCTCGAAGTGCTGTACAGAAACCCAGCCTAAAACCCCAAACAGCAAATTAAACAATTTGTGAACAAAGATATCTTGAAATGGTATATTAGGCCTGTATGGCAGTACTGTTACTGTATGGCAGTACTGTATTGGCTAGTGCTTTCTCCAATATGTTCTTCTAATTTACAATCAATTGTATGTCGATGCCATTTATCTTTCAATATTTATTTTATATATATATATTTTAATGCTTGTAAGACTATTCTTTGACACATTTTCTCTTCCTTTGAAATTCTTATAAGACAGAACATGGACACAATGCAATTGGGATCAAGAAGAAGGTACAGATCTGTTGTAGGACAGCTGCATTTGAAGTGTACATTCAACCTACATAGCTGTCAATATGTAACGGATGTGAAATGGCTAGCTAGTTAGCGGGTACGCGCTAACAGCGTTTCAATCAGTTACGTCACTTGCTCTGAAACCTAGAAGTAGTGTTTCCCCTTTCTCTGCAAGGGCCGCAGTTGATGTGTGCAGAGGGTCCCTTGTTCGCGCTCGTGGGGACGGTCTAAAGTAATACTGTTACAAATACAAACTGAATCTTCATGGGAACATTTGTTATGTTCTTTGTTAATTGTATGTGTATTAATCTTTTCTTACTTTTGTTGACATATTTCACCGCTCTTCACTCCTTTACTGCACATCGGTGGAAATCCATTTCACCGTGAGAGTGAAATCCCGCTGGCCTTTGATGGGGAGAACATCCACTCCCTCGAGGACGTCCCCATGGGACATTTGCCCATAAATTTGCCCAAAATGTCAGAAAAACACTTATGTTGTTATGCTACTGTGTTCTGGGGATAAGATAAGTTGGGGTGAAGTTACCAGGGTCGGTCATAAAGATGGCAAACTTCCTAACATAACTAAGTGGATACGATGTACACACTAAAGCTGAAAAATCTGTATTTAGCATCAAGTCTACAATATTGTTAGTTTACCTATGATTCATTTTTAATGTATGTTGTTTTTATTGTACATCACTATTTTATATATTTTAAATTTCATGAAAAGCACTATACAAAGTAAATGTATTATTTATTATGGTCTGACATGTCTGCAGAAATGTTGCAATTTTGTAATGTGTTAAGTTTGGTAAATTGTTTTGCAAATATTAATTCACATTAACTTTGTAGTACATTTTTACACTATAATAAATGTTTCTGATGCCACATCGCCCGTTTTCAAAGGTGGTTTTTAGAGGCAGTCGCTATTTAGCTTTTTGTCTGAAAGTATTTTCTCAGCTGTGATACCAACTCCAGTCAGCAGATGGCGATGTGCGTCTTTCAGGTGATTCTGCCACTGACGTATAATCTACAGCTAATCAGCCACCTTGGTTCACTAACTTTATGGAAAAAGGTTTATTCAATAAATCTAGCAACTCTTCTAATACTGGGAAAATAAAGGAATACACACTCAGAGCCTCCTGACTCGGCCCTGTTTACACCTCCACACAGGAATACACACTCAGAGCCTCCTGACTCGGCCCTGTTTACACCTCCACACAGGAATATACACTCAGAGCCTACGAGGCTTTTCTAAAAACTACACTTTGCGTGGTTCGCTCACCTCTTTTTTTTTTTAAACTAGGTTTGAGATTTGGTATCCACTAAGCTCGCTGCCTCTCAGATCAAAGGTGGGTCTATCTGCTCCATTCCCAAAGTGTGGTCTCCCCGAGATCCCAAGTTTGAGGGATCCCTTGTGCACCATTTACCAGGTCGTCAGGAGCATCACCAAGTGAAGATTAACATCCCCAAATGTGGTTAATTTCTTTCATATCAAATGAGACAAACTTATCACACAAGTCAGAGATATTCTTCAACTAAATCTTTATTCACTTATTAATAAGGGAGCAGGTCAATACAACGCACACATATAAAGTGAATCAATTGAGTGCTCTACGATAATGATGGCTGGTCGACAAATCACTGACAGATGATTCGTTGAGAGGCACGAGACAAAAGTACAAAGGTCTTTTATAGCCAAGATACACCCCTTTCAATCTACATGACGACTAGCAGATGTATAGAACGGGTCACAAGATTAATATTTGGATGAAAGATACCTATAATTATAATAATTCTATAATATAATTCTCAGCAGACAGTATCTGCTGTAAAAACAGTACTCTTTGTGTAGAGACCAGGGTCTGGCCCTGGGGTCATCTCTCCCTGTTACCATATAGAACAGAAACATTAACTCATGCTCTGGAATGCGGTCTCTTTAGGTTTTAATCACCCAAAAGACATTGTAAATCTCCTGTCAATGTTTTCTCCCAGAGGCCCATCCTCAGTAGAACACACAGACAATATAGTTCTAAGAACCCTCTATTCTGTTGCATAAAACAACCATTTGATGCAATAAAAGTATTATAACATAATGTTGCAGTTTTGCTCTCAGTGTCCACTGAAAGTTGACTAGTAACAACTGGGACATAAAAGTCACCCACTAAATATGTCCAAGAAGAGGCAAACAAAAGAAAAACCCACAACAAACTTAGAGACAGGACGCAAACCAAAACGGTAGCGCAACAAAAGGTGTTGACTCTCCACATCTATCAAGACAACTGGAGCACTGGGCCAGACACTTTTAAATAGAACCTGGACCAGCTCAGGTGAAACACCTTCCCATTAACGAGATGGACAAGCCAGCACAGGTGTAACACATACTGACTAACGAGGTGACACCAATCAGTGCGTCCTGGACGTGCTACCGAGCTATACGTGTGAAATGTAAGATGTAAGATTGTTAATACAATTTATTATACTGCGTCCATGTGTTTAGGCTGCAAGTATGTTGAAATTAAGTTGTTTTCAAGTCATTGAAAAAACAACCCGAAAACTACAACTGCAACCGAACATATATTTGACGTTGGGCTTAATAGTCGTATTTTCAACGTCTTTTCAATGACATTTGGCTAAATGGGAATAGCGCAATGTCAAAACACAGTTTTAACGTGCCCAAATCAATAACCAATATGCAGAAACAGTTTGGGATATATTGAAAACCTAAACATGTTGAAGTGTTGCATTTTGATTCAAGTGGGTCACCAATGTGTTAAGTGTAACACAATTTTTTTTGTCACTTTTTGTTTAATAAATAGTACTCTTTCAATTCAGGGCCTGGGTTTTTCCGCTGAGGCTAAAATCAATAGATAGATAATATAGATAGATAATATCAACTGAACAGGGGACAAACGTTTATGGTTCTACATTCTGACATTCATTCAAATAGATCAAAAATCATTAAAATACTCCTACTACAATGTTAAAACATTCTACATTGTGACATAATTTCATTGATATTATGAAACAACTCCTTCATGTATGTATTTTCTGATGTTTAATCAGAGATATTTTATCAGAGTATCTCTTCCCACATCAATCACAGATACTAGGTTTCACTCCTGTGTGTGTTCTCTGGTGTACTGTCAGCTGGCTAGATCTAATAAAACTCTTCCCACATTGATCACAGCTATGAGGTTTCACTCCTGTGTGTACTTGCTGGTGTCTAGTCAGATTGCTAGATGTAGTAAAACTCTTCCCACATTGATCACAGCCATAAGATTTCTCTCCTGTGTGTGTTCTCTGGTGTTCAGTTAGATTGCTAGATGTAGTAAAACTCTTCCCACATTGATCACAGAATTCTCTGGTGTATAGTTAGATTGCCAGATGTAGTAAAACTCTTCCCACATTGATCACAGCTATAAGGTTTCTCTCCTGTGTGTCCCCGCTGGTGTCCTATCAGGCTGCTTAAGTGAGAAAAACTCGTACCACATTGATAACAGCCAAAAGGTTTCTCTCCAGTGTGTATTCTTTGGTGTGATTTCAGGGTCTGCAGCAGAATAAATCTCTTCCCACATTGATCACAGCTATAAGGTTTCTCTCCTGTGTGTGTTCTCTGGTGTATAGTCAGAGAGCTAGATATAGTAAAACTCTTCCCACATTGATCACAGCTATAAGGTTTCCCTCCTGTGTGAATTCTCTGGTGTATAGTTAGATTGCTAGATGTAGTAAAACTCTTCCCACATTGATCACAGCCATAAGGTTTCTCTCCTGTGTGTGTTCTCTGGTGTTCAGTTAGATTGCTAGATATAGTAAAACTCGCCCCACATTGATAACAGCCAAAAGGTTTCTCTCCAGTGTGTATTCTCTGGTGCGATTTCAGGGTTTGTAGCAGAATAAATCTCTTCCCACATTGATCACAGCCGTAAGATTTCTCTCCTGTGTGAATTCTCTGGTGTTCAGTTAGATTGCTAGATGTAGTAAAACTCTTCCCACATTTGTCACAGCTATAAGGTTTCTCTCCAGTGTGAATTCTTTGATGTATTTTAAGGTGTGATGAGTAGTTGAATCTTTTCCCACAGTCAGAGCAGCAGTGAGATTTCTTCCCTGTGGGTCTCTGCTGGTGTTTCTTGAGGAGTTCTGATCTGGAGAGACTCTTCTCTGCCTCATCAGCATCATGATGTTGTTGAGGCTCCCCAGAGGATCCACGATAGTCACGCCTCTCTCCTGTGTGAACAACAAGGTCAGACAGATGGTTAAAGGCCCACAACAGCAGAAATCCACTGTTAATTTGAGGTAAAAGGTTATGCCCAGAGCGTACCCATGAAGTTGTACAACAATTGACGTCTGTTCAATTTGAAAATTAAGCCAGTCAAGACAGCAACAATAGTCAGATTTAGTCTTGTTTTCACATTTAGTAGTAACATCGATGATTGCAGGCTACAAACACGTTTTTCAAGTTGTTGAAATCCTAAGCAGTGTGCCATATGACTTTTGGTCTCCAATATAGGCCCCTTTCTGTGTTTGCTAAAATTGCGGCACGAGGGCATAGCACACACAATTTGGTTGCAGAAACTCCTCCATGCTAATGAGGAAACCACTAGTTATGGATGTAGTATATCTGGTAATGAGGAAACCACTAGTTATGGATGTAGTATATCTGGTAATGAGGAAACCACTAGTTATGGATGTAGTATATCTGGTAATGAGGAAACCACTAGTTATGGATGTAGTATATCTGGTAATGAGGAAACCACTAGTTATGGATGTAGTATATCTGGTAATGAGGAAACCACTAGTTATGGATGTAGTATATCTGGTAATGAGGAAACCACTAGTTATGGATGTAGTATATCTGCTAATGAGGAAACCACTAGTTATGGATGTAGTATATCTGGTAATGAGGAAACCACTAGTTATGGATGTAGTATATCTGCCTGGAGCAAAAATGGTGAGCGAAGATTTTAGATTTTCACAATGTATTCTGAACATTACAGCGCAAGATCAGGAGTGCTACTCAAGGAAACTCACATTAAGCTCTGTGTCTATTCACTAATTCACCACCGTGGGGGAAAACTCAGGGGAGTTCTCATAGGCTGACAGCAATAATAGCCTCCATTTACAGGTTGAATATGAGTGCATTTCACACTACTATTGGATTATAATTGTAAGGCTCATTTGAATCACCTGCTTAAAATGTTTGTGTTATTGTCGAAAATCAACTGCTTTATAGTTAAAAAATACTTCAACCAGTAAAATTATCTTTGGCTAGCTTTGCCATCAGCCTGACAATAAGGGTTTGTACACTAAGTGTTTAACAAATTGGCACATAACTCCCACCTAACAATAACATAGATCTACTGTAGGACCCATAACTTCACCTAACAATAACATAGACCTACTGTAGGACCCATAACTTCACCTAACAATAACATAGACCTACTGTAGGACCCATAACTTCACCTAACAATAACATAGACCTACCGTAGGACCCATAACTTCACCTAACAATAACATAGACCTACTGTAGGACCCATAACTTCACCTAACAATAACATAGACCTACTGTAGGACCCATAACTTCACCTAACAACAACATAGACCTAAGACTATAAATAATTTAATATTTCAGGTGAAACATGGAAACTAAAATGTCTTTGTCATGACATTTCATTTCCATCAAGGAACAGTTCTCTACACATTATAGAGTGTGTTTTACACATTAAATATCTCTGTGTGTAAACAGACTAACGAGACCCTACTGTAAATCAATCAGACAATAACATTATAAACATCAATTTGTTAGGGATGTTGGATCCAACATGGAGCACGGCATAACTGTCTTTACCAGAGTAATGAATGAAGAAGCACTTTGGTTGTTGTTGCATGTCGTGATGTTTGTCATGTGACTGTCATTCAGAAAATGATTTCCTGGATCAGCTGATGATAGTTGAACATGTGACTAACTAAACAGCTTCAGTATTAAGAATGATGTGTAATTATTGAAGAACCACATTAATGACAGTATCCATTTGGGTGTTGTCAATAAAGTTAAGGTGACTAGGTTAGAACCATTGGATTTTGCAAACTCTGAAATGATTTAGAATTTCTGTGCCTATGAAAACTGTTTTCCCAACGTAATATAAGGAAACTAAATGTTACGTAGGTAGAGTGCATTTCAGAGATCTGAATACAAAAAACTGTACTAACAGGACAATAACCTAAACCACAAGGCCAAATCTACACTGGAGGAGCTTACCAAGATGACATTGAATGTTCCTGAGTGGCCTAGTTACAGTTTGGACTTAAATCGTCTTTAAAATCTATGGAAAGACTTGAAAATGGCTTTCTAGCAATGATCAACAACCAACTTGACAGAACAGGAAGGATTTTAAAAAGAATAATGAATATTCACATGAAGATCAGTCTCCTATTGGATGACATCACAACTTCCCATCAAGCCAACTCCTTGAAGGCCTTACTATGACATCACTCACTCCTTCTAGTTTGCAGTTGTCTAAAAAAAACACTATTTTGCTCAAAACATTTATTTGTTTCCCTTTAGTGTGTTTATACTTTACTGTATTTATATATCACTTTTCAACAGGAAAAGTTTAAAATCACTGGAGGACGTCATGAACAATTCATAAATTTTTTTCTTCACCTTTATTTAACCAGTTGAGAACAAGCTCTCATTTACAAATGCAACCTGGCCATGATAAAGCACAGCAGTGCCACAAAAACAACAGCGTTGGGATAAACAAAAGTACAATAACACAATAGAAAAATCTATATACAGTGTGTGCAAATGGAGTACAGAGGCAATAAAGGCAATAAGGCAATAAATAGGGCGTAGTAGCAAAGTAATTACAATTTAGCAAATTAACACTGGAGTGATAGATGTGCAGATGATGATGTGCAAGTAGAATATATGTCACTGTAACATATATAACATATATAATATATAAATACTGGTGTGAGCAAAAAAAGTAAATAAAAACATGGGGATGAGGTAAGCATTGGATGGGCTACTTACAGATGGGCTGTGTACAGCTGCAGCGATCGGTAAGCTGCTCAGATAGTTGATTCTTAAAGTTAGTGAGGGAGATATAAGTCTCCAACTTCAGCGATTTTTGCGATTCGTTCCAGTCATTGGCAGCAGAGAACTGGAAGGAAAGGCGGCCAAAGTAGGTGTTGGCTTTGGGGATGACCAGTGAGATATACTTCCTGGAGCATACTTCTCTGCTGCCAATGACTGGAACGAACTACAAAAATCTCTGAAACTGGAAACACTTATCTCCCTCACTAGCTTTAAGCACCAGCTGTCAGAGGAGCTCACAGATTACTGCACCTGTACATAGCCCATCTTTAATTTAGCCCAAACAACTACCTCTTCCCCTACTGTATTTATTTATTTATTTTGCTCCTTTGCACCCCAGTATTTCTACTTTGCACATTCTTCCACTGCAAATCTACCATTCCAGTGTTTTACTTTGCCACCATGGCCTTTTTTTGCATTTACCTCATTTGCTGACATTGTATATAGACTTATTTTCCTACTGTATTATTGACTGTATGTTTGTTACACTCCATGTGTAACTCTGTGTGTTGTATGTGTCGAACTGCTTTGCTTTATCTTGGCCAGGTCGCAGTTGTAAATGAGAACTTGTTCTCAACTTGCCTACCTGGTTAAATAAAGGTGAAATAAATAAATTAAATAGATCAGCAACGGTGGCTTGCAAACAGTGGATAGTAAGTAGCCCACCTTTGGAATAACTATGTATAGTTATAACTGTAGTATCCTGTATAACTGTAGTATCCTGTATAACTGTAGTATCCTGTATAACTGTAGTATAGTTATAACTGTAGTATCCTGTATAACTGTAGTATCCTGTATAACTGTAGTATCCTGTATAACTGTAGTATCCTGTATAACTGTAGTATCCTGTATAACTGTAGTATCCTGTATAACTATGTATAGTTAACTGTAGTATCCTGTATAACTGTAGTATCCTGTATAACTGTAGTATCTTGTATAACTATGTATAGTTATAACTGTAGTATCCAGTATAACTATGTATAGTTATAACTGTAGTATCCTGTATAACTGTAGTATCCTGTATAACTGTAGTATCCTGTATAACTATGTATAGTTATAACTGTAGTATCCAGTATAACTATGTATAGTTATAACTGTAGTATCCTGTATAACTGTAGTATCCTCTATAACTGTAGTATCCTGTATAACTGTAGTATCCTGTATAACTGCAGTATCCTGTATAACTGTAGTATCCTGTATAACTATGTATAGTTATAACTGTAGTATCCTGTATAACTGTAGTATCCTGTATAACTGTGTATAGTTATAACTGTAGTATCCTGTATAACTGTAGTATCCTGTATAACTATGTATAGTTATAACTGTAGTATCCAGTATAACTATGCATAGTTATAACTGTAGTATCCTGTATAACTGTAGTATCCTGTATAACTGTAGTATCCTGTATAACTATGTATAGTTATAACTGTAGTATCCTGTTTAACTGTAGTATCCTGTATAACTGTAGTATCCTGTATAACTATGTATAGTTATAACTGTAGTATCCTGTATAACTGTAGTATCCTGTATAACTGTGTATAGTTATAACTGTAGTATCCTGTATAACTGTAGTATCCTGTATAACTGTAGTATCCTGTATAACTGTAGTATCCTGTATAACTGTAGTATCCTGTATAACTATGTATAGTTATAACTGTAGTATCCTGTATAACTCTAGTATTCTGTATAACTATGTATAGTTATAACTGTAGTATCCTGTATAACTGTAGTATCCTGTATAACTGTAGTATCCTGTATAACTATGTATAGTTAAAACTGTAGTATCCTGTATAACTGTAGTATCCTGTATAGCTGTAGTATCCAGTATAACTATAGTATCCTGTATAACTGTGTATAGTTATAACTGTAGTATCCTGTATAACTGTAGTATCCTGTATAACTATGTATAATTATAACTGTAGTATCCTGTATAACTGTGTATAATTATAACTGTAGTATCCTGTATAACTGTAGTATCATGTATAACTGTAGTATCCTGTATAACTGTAGTATCCTGTATAACTATGTATAGTTATAACTGTAGTATCCTGTATAACTGTGTATAATTATAACTGTAGTATCCTGTATAACCATGTATAGTTATAACTGTAGTATCCTGTATAACTGTAGTATCCTGTATAACTGTAGTATCCTGTATAACTGTAGTATCCTCTATAACTGTAGTATCCTGTATAACTGTAGTATCCTGTATAACTATGTATAGTTATAACTGTAGTATCCTGTATAACTGTAGAAATCCTGTATAACTGTAGTATCCTGTATAACTATGTATAGTTATAACTGTAGTATCCTGTATAACTGTAGTATCCTGTATAACTGTAGTATCCTGTATAACTGTAGTATCCTGTATAACTATGTATAGTTATAACTGTAGTATCCTGTATAACTGTAGTATCCTGTATAACTGTAGTATCCTGTATAACTATGTATAGTTATAACTGTAGTATCCTGTAGAACTGTAGTATCCTGTATAACTATGTATAGTTATAACTGTAGTATCCTGTATAACTGTAGTATCCTGTATAACTATGTATAGTTATAACTGTAGTATCCTGTATAACTGTAGTATCCTGTATAACTGTAGTATCCTGTATAACTGTAGTATCCTGTATAACTGTAGTATCCTGTATACCTATGTATAGTTATAACTGTAGTATCCTGTATAACTGTAGTATCCTGTATAACTATGTATAGTTATAACTGTAGTATCCAGTATAGACTGGGATGAGGTGAAACCACTCAGGTTCAAAAAATATCAAAAATATTTTGGATTATTTGTTTACATCATTCCTTTGTCTCGACCCAGTACACAGTAAACGTACCGAGGTTCTAATGTTGCCAAGGAGACACATTTTATTATTTATTTACAGTTTGGAGGGTTGGGGGTCTGACATCCAGGATACACATTTTATTATTTATTTACAGTTTGGAGGGTTGGGGGTCTGACATCCAGGATACACATTTTATTATTTATTTACAGTTTGGAGGGTTGGGGGTCTGACATCCAGGAGACACATTTGATTATTTATTCAGTTTGGAGGGTTGGGGGTCTGACATCCAGGCTACACATTTGATTATTTATTTACAGTTTGGAGAGTTGGGGGTCTGACATCCAGGAGACACATTTTATTATTTATTTACAGTTTGGAGGGTTGGGGGTCTGACATCCAGGAGACACATTTTAGTTCTAATGGTGCCGTTCTGTTATTCTTTTCAGCTTCTTTTTCCAAGCATCTTATATTACTCTGAGACTAGTTATCCTGGGATCTTACATTACTCTGAGACTAGTTATCCTGGGATCTTACATTACTCTGAGACTAGTTATCCTGGGATCTTACATTACTCTGAGACTAGTTATCCTGGGATCTAACATTACTCTGAGACTAGTTATCCTGGGATCTAACATTACTCTGAGACTAGTTATCCTGGGATCTTACATTACTCTGAGACTAGTTATCCTGGGATCTTACATTACTCTGAGACTAGTTATCCTGGGATCTTACATTACTCTGAGACTAGTTATCCTGGGATCTTACATTACTCTGAGACTAGTTATCCTGGGATCTTACATTACTCTGAGACTAGTTATCCTGGGATCGTACATTACTCTGAGACTAGTTATCCTGGGATCTTACATTACTCTGAGACTAGTTATCCTGGGATCTTACATTACTCTGAGACTAGTTATCCTGGGGAATAGTTTCAATACATTGCAAAAAACCTAAACCTGTTTTTGCTTTGGCATTATGGGGTATTGTGATGTCATTATGGGGTATTGTGAAACATTTTAGAATAAAGGGATGCACCGATATTACATTTTTGGCTAATACCGATATCTAATATTTTCCTTGCCCCAAAAAACGATACCGATAACCGGTATTTAAAATTTTAGAGGCCTTTTAAGCATTCTAGTACAGCATTCTAATAGTTAACACACACACGGACGCAGCGGTCTAAGCCACTGCATCTCAGTGCAAGAGGTGTCACTACAGTCCCTGGTTCGAATCCAGGCTGTATCACATCCGGCCGTGATTGGGAGTCCCACAGTAGTTGTCTGTTATTGGTGTAGAGAGGACGACAAAGGAGAGGGATTCCACATATGGATAGGAAGATACAAATTATCATTATTACTGGAAAAAATTCATTTAAATTCCAGGAATTTTATAACTTTAGCTTTCTAGGTCAGTAGGTTACAGTAGGTTGTATCTCTCTAGGTCATGCCAGTAGGCTACAGTAGGTTGTAACTCTCTAGGTCATGCCAGTAGGCTACAGTAGGTTGTATCTCTCTAGGTCATGCCAGTAGGTTACAGTAGGTTGTAACTCTCTAGGTCATGCCAGTAGGCTACAGTAGGTTGTATCTCTCTAGGTCATGCCAGTAGGTTACAGTAGATTGTATCTCTCTAGGTCATGACAGTAGGTTACAGTAGGTTGTAACTCTCTAGGTCATGCCAGTAGGCTACAGTAGGTTGTAACTCTCTAGGTCTTACCAGTAGGTTACAGTAGGTTGTATCCACGTGGAAACAATTATCAACCCAATGTGGAAAGTGTCGATTTTTGGTCAACAACAAAATGAATGGCTTATTTGCTACGTGAGGTTTACTTGATCCAACAGAAGTTTCGTAATGCTTAAGTTGTTATGTGGACACGTGACATACCGACAACTTTGATAAAAACACTATAGGAGTTGTCTCCAGATCGCTATGCATATTCATGCTAGTAGCTTAGCATCTCTCTCCATTGAATACAGGCGGTGCATATTCATGCTAGTAGCTTAGCATCTCTCTCCATTGAATACAGGCGGTACATATTCATGCTAGTAGCTTAGCATCTCTCTCCATTGAATACAGGCGGTTGACGACAACAACCCTCATAGAACATAAACAATAGATTACAATAATAAGATGAATCCACCAATCCAAAGACAGGATAGGCGGGAGCTAGACAACCCGCAGTGAAGCTTTGTGGACAACGACTCGCCTTGTTAGGGCGGCGAGACATCTTGTCAGTATATCCATAATCTTTGTTACATGTAGTAAACCATCACTACATGAAAATCACTACATGCCGTGCCCCCCAGTCTGCGGTCAGCAGATAGACCCTTCTCAAATATATATGTTAAGTCACTTTTTGGAAACGGAACGGAGAAAACAAGGGGTAGCTTGTACATATCAGTCATCATCCTGGGCCCTCCATTGAAGAGGTTGACGAGCCAACTCCGAATATCGAAAGTAAAAAACGAATTTAAGGCGGTACTTACTGGTGTTAATCAGATCTCCTATCTCCTCTTCATCTTCCAATGTGACAGTAATCTCCCCTTCCTTCTTCACTCCATAAACTGCATCCTCTTCTTTTACTGTAACATCCTCCTCCTCTTTCACTCTGAACGCGTCTTCCTCTTCTTTCACTGAAACGTCTATCTCTTCTTCTTTCACCGTAACAGCCTCACCCTCTACTTCTTGTTTTACTGTGACATCCTCTTCTTCCTTCTCCTCTTTCACGACAATGTTCAGCCCCAGAGCTTCTTTCTCCGTCCAGCAGACCGCCTCTTCTTTAACAAGAGGGGAGAAGTTTAGGGAGCTCATGGTCGGGGATGTTAGCTAGCTAGCTATCATTAGCGACTAGGCTAGTGCTAATTTAACCAGCCAGCTACTATAGCTGACTAATACAAAATAACGTAATATTAAATAGGTTAACAAGTAGATACGACCTAAGTGTGTCGAAAACACAGTAGGTAATATACACCGAAAGCGTATAAATAGCTTGAATCTTTCGGCTGTGTTGGCTAACAAGCTACCGACGTGGTTGACGAGCTGTTTATGAAGAACCGTCCACTAGATTATACGTCACGCTGGCAGCATCGCCTGAAAGACGCACATCGCCGTCGGCTGACTGGAGGGGAAACGCAGTTGAGGATCATATTTTATTTTCAGACAAAGATTATTGTAAATGGATTTAATTAAATAATACCATTATATTGAGACATACAAAGACAGGAATTTTTACTACTCTAGCGAATCCTTGTGGCGCCTGCAGGCTGACCTCGGTCGTCAGGTGAACAGTGTTTCCTCCGACATATTGGTGCATCTGGCTTCCGGGTTAAGCTGTTAAGAAGCGCAGTTTGGCTGGTCATGTTTCAGAGGACGCATGACTCGACCTTCGCCTCCTGAGCCCTTTGGGGAGTTGCAGCGATGAGACAATATTTGTATTTTTTATTTTACCTTTATTTATACAGGTTTTTCTCATTTCCAAAAGAGACCTCGTCCAATAGCAGCAGGGGGAACAACATTTCAGACAAAACAACTTACGTGCACAACATTAAACAAAGCTATAAACACACACACACAGTACAACAATAAAATGTTACGTTAAAAAAACGAAAGTCTTGACTAAAAACAGCTGTCCTAAAAACAATTACACTCTTCTATACAACGATCAAGTGTTTAAGCTCCACCAACGAAACTAGATCATCAAATTGTTAAATGTTCAGGAGAGAATTCCAGGACCACGGAGCTGAGTAAGAATTTCGACCTGATCTAATTTTTGTTTAGAAGCAAATGAGAAAGGGACCGTAATTGATATTTACTTACCGACCTGACGAAAAAAGAACAGAGATAAAATGGCATTTTACCCAATATGGCCTTAAATATCAGTGTATACCAGTGTTTAAGCCTACGCAAGGTCAATGACGACCAGCCAACAGCACTGGAGACGGGGGTAAAATTATTTAAAAAATGCCGAAATTGGTTGTTCCCCCACCATTTACAACAACATCACTGAGCACCATCACTGTCTTTCCTTCGTGGATCTCCTGCATGTTTACATATCTGGCATTACTCATCTCATATGTATATACTGTATTCTATCCTATTCTACTGTATCTTAGTCTATGTATTACTCATTCCATATGTATATACTGTATTATATCCTATTCTACTGTATCTTAGTCTATGTATTACTCATCTCATATGTATATACTGTATTCTATCCTATTCTACTGTATCTTAGTCTATGTATTACTCATCTCATATGTATATACTGTATTCTATCCTATTCTACTGTATCTTAGTCTATGCATTACTCATCTCATATGTATATACTGTATTCTATCCTATTCTACTGTGTCTTAGTCTATGTATTACTCATCTCATATGTATATACTGTATTCTATTCTACTGTATCTTAGTCTATGTATTACTCATCTCATATGTATATACTGTATTCTATCCTATTCTACTGTATCTTAGTCTATGCATTACTCATCTCATATGTATATACTGTATGCTATCCTATTCTACTGTATCTTAGTCTATGCATTACTCATCTCATATGTTGTCAGAGTCGTGTGTATAGGTGGCAGGGAAGTCAGGCGCAGGAGAGTCAAACGGAGTGTAAAATGGAGTCTTTTAATGAAAGTCCAAATACATGCTCCATAACACTAAATAAGAAACGAACAAACAAATATGGGTACGAAGACCCGTCGCGCACCTATACACATAAAAAACAATACTAACAAGAAACAATCTCTGACAAAGACATGAGGGGAAACAGAGGGTTAAATACACAAGAGGTAATGGATGGGATTGAAAACAGGTGTGTGGGAAGACAAGACAAAACCAATGGAAAATGAAAAAATGGATCGATGATGGCTAGAAGACCGGTGACGTCGACCGCCGAACACCGCCCGAACAAGGAGAGGCAACGACTTTGGCAGAAGTCGTGACATATGTATATACTGTATTCTATCCTATTCTACTGTATCTTAGTCTATGTATTACTCATCTCATATGTATATACTGTATTCTATTCTACTGTATCTCAGTCTAAGTATTACTCATCTCATATGTATATACTGTATTCTATCCTATTCTACTGTACCTTAGTCTCCCGGGTGGCGCAGTGGTCTAGGGCACTGCATCGCAGTGCTAGCTGTGCCACCAGAGTCTCTGGGTTCGCGCCCAGGCTGGGCTGGGTTCGCGCCTAGGCTCTGTCGCAGCCGGCCGCAACCGGGAGGTCCGTGGGGCGATGCACAATTGGCATAGCGTCGTTAGGGAGGGTTTGGCCGGTAGGGATATCCTTGTCTCAGTATGTAAAATGACCGAGTGAGCTGCGGGGCATCTCGTTGAACTCGGCACGGCCTGGAGATAATAGTAATGCCATTGCAGGCTTTTTGTGTCTTTAAGCACCGTACTTTTTCACTTCATCCCTGCTGTGTGTGTGTGAGAGCTTTTCTTTGACATCTGTTGGGAGAAATGACTGATTTACAGTTCACAAGGGTTGTCTAATCACATATAGGAAGTTTTGAAAAGTTCTGACCTTTTAACCCTTCAAAACAGCATCTAGGACACCATCTTAAGGCACTTCTGGTTGTCACAGTAAACACATATCTTGAATGGAGTATGCTGTTACAGAATCCTGAGTTTTAAGTCTGTATGTTAAAAATTGACTGATCTACACAGGTTTGAATGCAGTGATTTTCACAATTGCAGGCTATGTAAATCAAATCTTCATTCCTTCATGAGTGAGGGTCAATTTCACCTGCACGATTCATCAGTTCACGTTTTTGTACAAAAGGTCTTATAGAAATGTGTAAAACTATGCTTGACAGTTTATGACAAATAGTTCAACAATTTTGCATGTAATGGCTTATGCAAGGAACTAATGCCTAGATGTTTTGAGGGGTAAGACTATTCAACAGAGAACCAACTACTATAGTTGGATCAACATGACATGAGCAATTGATAATGTGGAAAAAAAGCTGACACTTGTACATTATCAATTGCAATTTGTTCAAAGGAATAAGAAATTGCTTTAATGATGTGCACAAGTGACTAGATTAATTGGAATTTGTACAAGTAGTATCAAGAATTGCACTTTTGATCTAAGAAATGCACCAAAGTCACTGAGAAAACTGTAATCACTTTCCCAGTGGAATACAACCTAACAGACAAGAAGCCATTCTTTACAAAACAGTATGAATACAAACAATGGCAGGGCTGATTTGTGATGAAGAGGGTATGGGCCATTAACAAAGCCATCACCTACAGAGAGATGAACCTGGAGAAGAGTCCCCTAAGCAAGCTGGTCATTGTGCTCTGTTCACAAACATAAACACACCCCACAGAGCCCCTGGACAACAGCACAATTAGACCCAACCAAATCATGAGAAAACAAAAAGATAATTACTTGACACATTGGAAAGAATTAACCAAAAAACTGAGAAAACTAGAATGCTATTTGGCCCTAAACAGAGAGTACACAGTGGCAGAATACCTGACCACTGTGACTGACCCAAACTTAAGGAAAGCTTTGACTATGTACAGACTCAGTGAGCATAAATGTCAAATGTGTGATTTCATGAACTGGTACATACAAGAAAACCAGGTTTTAAAGTTCTGTTCAATAGCCATCCCATCATTACAAAACATTTGAAAGGCTAAGTCTATCATCTCCTGAGAAGTGGTAACTATTCACATTAACATTTCAAAGAGGTTTGGTGCCCCCTGGCGGCTGAACCCGAGATCAATGAGAGATCTTGTCAGAAACAATGACAGAGTCCCACTTCTCAGCTATCTTTATTTACATCAAACTAAACTAACTGCTATCTTGAAATGTTGAAAAAGTGTTTTTAAATAATCCAGGCTGATCCCTCACCTTGATCACCTCTGGAGTTGAGGTTAACAGCCGAGGTAATTTTTATGATGAAAATGAAAAAAAAAAAAATGAATAATATAAATAAAATGAAGATGCAGCTGTCTTTGAAATGATCAAACTGAACACACTGCTATCTTGAAATGTTGAAAAAGTGTTTTTAAATAAATAAAAGATGTATATTTTGTCAGGCTGAATGTTTGAATATATGAGGTGATTTGAGTCATGCTTCTTCAGTAGTGGAATAAAGACAATTAGCATTTGAATGTTGTCAAGAAATACTGGAGTGATGTCAGATTGTTAATGAAATTGATTAGTACAATTTATTATACTGCTTTCATGTGTGTATATACACAAACATCTGCAACAATTATCATATTACATGTATTTTTTTAAACAAGCAGCTTTTTCAACTTGTAGAAAACAGCTGGCTACATTTTGAAGTGCTGCATTTTGATTAAAGTGGGTCACCAACGCAGTAAGTGTAACACAGCTCTTTTTTTGTTAGTCACTTTTTGTTAAATAATACTCTTTCAATTCAGAGCCTGGATTTTCCCCTGAGGCTAATATCCATATCATGCTGCAATCAATTGAACAGGGCAAAGGATAAGGTAGTACATCATTAAAATACTCCTTCTACAATGTTAAAACATTCTACATTGTGACATCATTAAAATACTCCTTCTACAATGTTAAAACATTCTACATTGTGACATTATTTCATTGATATCATGAAACAACTCATTCATGTATGTATTTTCTGATGTTTGATCAGACACCTTTTATCAGAGTATCTCTTGTCACATTGATCACAGCGGAGAGGTTTCTCTCCTGTGTGTGTTCTCTGGTGTGAAGTCAGCTGGCCAGATGTAGGAAAACTCTTCTCACAATGATTACAACTATAAGGTTTCTCTCCTGTGTGTGTTCTCTGGTGTCGAATCAGATGGCTTGATGTAGTAAAACTCATCCCACATTGATCACAGATATAAGGTTTCTCTCCTGTGTGTGTTCTCTGGTGTAAAGTCAGCTGGCTAGATGAAGTAAAACTCATCCCACATTGATCACAGATATAAGGCTTCTCTCCTGTGTGTATTCTCTGGTGTATAGTCAGATGACCAGATGTAGTAAAACTCTTCCCACATTGACCACAGCTGTAAGGTTTCTCTCCTGTGTGTATTCTCTGGTGTAATGTCAGCTGGCCAGATCGACCAAAACTCTTCCCACATTGACCACAGCTATACGGTTTCTCTCCTGTGTGTATTCTCTGGTGTAGAGTCAGATGGCCAGATGTAGTAAAACTCTTCCCACATTGACCACAGCTGTAAGGTTTCTCTCCTGTGTGTGTTCTCTGGTGTGATATCAGGCTGGTTGACTGAGTAAAACTCTTCCCACATTGACCACAGCTATAAGGTGTCTCTCCTGTGTGTGTTCTCTGGTGTAGAGTCAGATTGCTAGATGTAGTAAAACTCTTCCCACATTGACCACAACTATAAGGTGTCTCTCCTGTGTGTGTTCTCTGGTGTATAGTCAGAGTGCTAGATGCACCAAAACTCTTCCCACATTGATCACAGCTATAAGGTTTCTCTCCTGTGTGTGTTCTCTGGTGCACTGTCAGATCCCTAGATTGACAAAAACTCTTCCCACATTGATCACAGCTATAAGGTTTCTCTCCTGTGTGTGTTCTCTGGTGTGATATCAGGCTGGTTGACTGAGTAAAACTCTTCCCACATTGACCACAGCTATAAGGTTTCTCTCCTGTGTGTGTTCTCTGGTGTATAGTCAGATGGCCAGATGTAGTAAAACTCTTCCTACAGTGATCACAGCTATATGGTTTCTCTCCTGTGTGTATTCTCTGGTGTTGAATCAGATGGCAAGATTGATCAAAACTCTTCCCACATTGAACACAGCTAAATGGTTTATCTCCTGTGTGTGTTCTCTGATGAATTTTAATGCCTGATGAGGTGAATCTCTTCCCACAGTCAGAGCAGCAATGAGATTTCTTCCCTGTGGGTCTCTGCTGGTGTTTCTGGAGGAGTTCTGATGTGGAGAGACTCTTCTCTGCCTCGTCAGCATCATGAGGTTGTTGAGGATTCCCAGAGGATCCACGATAGTCCCGTCTCTCTCCTGTGTGAACAACAAAGTCAAATGGTTCAAGGCCCACAACAGTGGAAATTCACTGTAAAAGATGATGCCAACAGCGTAGCCATGATGTTGTACAACAACTGACGTCTGTAATGAATGTAATGATTTGACATTTGTCTTAAAATGAGCAACAATAATCATATTTTGTATTGTTTTCACATTAGTAGTAACATCGATGATTGAGCCAGATGACTTTTGGTCTCCAATATGGGCCCCTTTCTGTGTTTAATAAAATTGCGGCACGAGGGCGAAGCACATACAATCAAATTGTAGAAACACCTCCCTGCTAATGAGGAAACCACTAGTTATGGATGTAGTATATCTGGTAATGAGGAAACCGATAGTTATGGATGTAGCATATCTGGTAATGAGGAAACCACTAGTTATAGATGTAGTATATCTGGTTGTAGAAACTCCTTCCCGCTAGTGAGGATAATAGTTATAGCAAAGATTTTAGTTTTTCACAAAGTATTCTGAATGTGAATGGGTGAAAACTCAGGGGAGTAGCCTCCATTTCCAGGTTGCTTATGAGTGCATTTCACACTACTTTGGATTATAATTGTAAGGCTCGTTTGAATGTCCTGCTTAATATAATGTTTGTGTGATCATCGCAAATCAACCGCTTTGTACTTAAAAAACCCTTCAACCAGTAAAATGTTCTTTGTCTTTTCCATCAGCCTGACAATGAGGGTTTGTACACTGTTTGCCAAATTGTCCCATAACTTCACCTAACAACAAATATACCTGTAATGAACGAAGAAGCACTTTGGTTGTTGTTGCATGACATACATAGTGTACTGTAGGACCCATAACAACAACATAGACCTACTGTAGGACCCATAACGTCACCTAACAACAACATAGACCTACTGTAGGACCCATAACAATAACATAGACCTACTGTAGGACCCATAACAACAACATAGACCTACTGTAGGACTCATAACTTCACCTAACAATAACATAGACCTACTGTAGGAGCCATAACTTCACCTAACAACAACATAGACCTACTGTAGGAGCCATAACTTCACCTAACAACAACATAGACCTACTGTAGGACCCATAACAACAACATAGACCTACTGTAGGACCCATAACATTACCTAACAATAACATATACCTACTGTAGGACCCATAACATTACCTAACAATAACATATACCTACTGTAGGACCCATAACATTACCTAACAATAACATAGACCTACTGTAGGAGCCATAACTTCACCTAACAATAACATAGACCTA
Source organism: Salvelinus alpinus (assembly GCF_045679555.1). NCBI lineage: Eukaryota > Metazoa > Chordata > Actinopteri > Salmoniformes > Salmonidae > Salvelinus > Salvelinus alpinus. The sequence continues at coordinate 114,047,425 of NC_092087.1, read as the reverse complement.
CTGTAGGACCCATAACTTCACCTAACAACAAATATAGGAAAATAGCTCTGTGTGTTGTACAATAGCCTATCCATCAAGGAACAGTTCTCTACACATTATGAGCTAAGTATCTCTGTTTCCAAACAGACTAACGAGACCCAACTGTAAATCAAGCAGACAATAACATTATAAACATCAATTTGTTAGGGATGTTGGATCCAACGTGGAGCACGGCATAACTGTCTTTACCAGAGTAATGAATGAAGAAGCACTTTGGTTGTTGTTGCATGTCGTGATGTTTGTCATGTGACTGGCATTCAGAAAATGATTTCCTGGATCAGCTGATGATAGTTTAGTAACTAAACAGCTACAGTATTAAGAATTATGTGTAATTATTGAAGAAACACATTAATGACAGTATCCATTTGGGTGTTGTCAATAAAGTTAAGGTGACTAGGTTAGAACCATTTTATTTTTTTTTATTTTTTATTTCACCTTTATTTAACCAGGTAGGCTAGTTGAGAACAAGTTCTCATTTGCAACTGCGACCTGGCCAAGATAAAGCATAGCAGTGTGAACAGACAACAACACAGAGTTACACATGGAGTAAACAATAAACAAGTCAATAACATGGTAGAAAAAAGAGAATCTATATACAATGTGTGCAGAAGGCATGAGGTAGGCAATAAATCGAATAATTACAATTTAGCAGATTAACACTGGAGTGATAAATCATCAGATGATCATGTGCAAGAAGAGATACTGGTGTGCAAAAGAGCAGAAAAGTAAATAAATAAAAGCAGTATGGGGGTGAGGTAGGAAAATTGGGTGGGTAGTTTACAGATGGACTATGTACAGCTGCAGCGATCGGTTAGCTGCTCGGATAGCAGATTTTTTAAGTTGTTGAGGGAGATAAAAGTCTCCAACTTCAGAGATTTTTGCAATTCGTTCCAGTCGCAGGCAGCAGAGAACTGGAAGGAAAGGCGTCCAAATTAGGTTTTGGCTTTAGGGATGATCAGTGAGATACACCTGCTGGAGCGCGTGCTACGGGTGGGTGTAGCCATCGTGACCAGTGAACTGAGATAAGGCGGCACTTTACCTAGCATAGCCTTGTAGATGACCTGGAGCCAGTGGGTCTGACGACGAACATGTAGCGAGGGCCAGCCGACTAGGGCATACAGGTCGCAGTGGTGGGTCGTATAAGGTGCTTTAGTAACAAAACGGATGGCACTGTGATAAACTGCATCCAGTTTGCTGAGTAGAGTATTGGAAGCTATTTTGTAGATGACATCGCCGAAGTCGAGGATCGGTAGGATAGTCAGTTTTACTAGGGTAAGTTTGGCGGCGTGAGTGAAGGAGGCTTTGTTCCGGAATAGAAAGCCGACTCTAGATTTGATTTTGGATTGGAGATGTTTGATATGAGTCTGGAAGGAGAGTTTGCAGTCTAGCCAGACACCTAGGTACTTTAAGCAAACTCTGAAATTATTTAGGATTTCTGTGCCCATGAAAACTGTTTTCCCAGCGTAACATAAGGAGGCACTAAATGTTACATAGTTAGAGTGCATTTCAGAGATCTGAATACAAAAAACTGTCCTAACAGGACAATAATCTGTAATGCGTTATCATTCTAAATGTCCTGAATAAAGGAACAGTTCTCTGTGCTTTATCTTGGACTTATTTTTCTACTGTATTATTGATGTTTGATTATTGTATGTTTGTTACACTCCATGTGTAACTCTGTGTTGTCTGTGTCACACTGCTTTGCTTTATCTTGGCCAGGTCGCAATTGTAAATGAGAACTTGTTCTCAACTTGCCTACCTGGTTAAATAAAGGTGAAATAAATAAATGAAATAGATCAGCAACGGTGGCTTGCAAACAGTGGATAGTAAGTAGCCCACCTTTGGAATAACTATGTATAGTTATAACTGTAGTATCCTGTATAACTGTAGTATCCTGTATAACTGTAGTATCCTGTATAACTGTAGTATAGTTATAACTGTAGTATCCTGTATAACTGTAGTATCCTGTATAACTGTAGTATCCTGTATAACTGTAGTATCCTGTATAACTGTAGTATCCTGTATAACTGTAGTATCCTGTATAACTGTAGTATCCTGTATAACTATGTATAGTTAACTGTAGTATCCTGTATAACTGTAGTATCCTGTATAACTGTAGTATCTTGTATAACTATGTATAGTTATAACTGTAGTATCCAGTATAACTATGTATAGTTATAACTGTAGTATCCTGTATAACTGTAGTATCCTGTATAACTGTAGTATCCTGTATAACTATGTATAGTTATAACTGTAGTATCCAGTATAACTATGTATAGTTATAACTGTAGTATCCTGTATAACTGTAGTATCCTGTATAACTGTAGTATCCTGTATAACTGTAGTATCCTGTATAACTGTAGTATCCTGTATAACTGTAGTATCCTGTATAACTATGTATAGTTATAACTGTAGTATCCTGTATAACTGTAGTATCCTGTATAACTATGTATAGTTATAACTGTAGTATCCAGTATAACTATGCATAGTTATAACTGTAGTATCCTGTATAACTGTAGTATCCTGTATAACTGTAGTATCCTGTATAACTATGTATAGTTATAACTGTAGTATCCTGTTTAACTGTAGTATCCTGTATAACTGTAGTATCCTGTATAACTGTAGTATCCTGTATAACTGTGTATAGTTATAACTGTAGTATCCTGTATAACTGTAGTATCCTGTATAACTGTAGTATCCTGTATAACTGTAGTATCCTGTATAACTGTAGTATCCTGTATAACTATGTATAGTTATAACTGTAGTATCCTGTATAACTCTAGTATTCTGTATAACTATGTATAGTTATAACTGTAGTATCCTGTATAACTGTAGTATCCTGTATAACTGTAGTATCCTGTATAACTATGTATAGTTAAAACTGTAGTATCCTGTATAACTGTAGTATCCTGTATAGCTGTAGTATCCAGTATAACTATAGTATCCTGTATAACTGTGTATAGTTATAACTGTAGTATCCTGTATAACTGTAGTATCCTGTATAACTGTAGTATCCTGTATAACTATGTATAATTATAACTGTAGTATCCTGTATAACTGTGTATAATTATAACTGTAGTATCCTGTATAACTGTAGTATCCTGTATAACTGTAGTATCCTGTATAACTGTAGTATCCTGTATAACTATGTATAGTTATAACTGTAGTATCCTGTATAACTGTGTATAGTTATAACTGTAGTATCCTGTATAACTGTAGTATCCTGTATAACTGTAGTATCCTGTATAACTGTAGTATCCTCTATAACTGTAGTATCCTCTATAACTGTAGTATCCTGTATTACTGTAGTATCCTGTATAACTATGTATAGTTATAACTGTAGTATCCTGTATAACTGTAGAAATCCTGTATAACTGTAGTATCCTGTATAACTATGTATAGTTATAACTGTAGTATCCTGTATAACTGTAGTATCCTGTATAACTGTAGTATCCTGTATAACTGTAGTATCCTGTATAACTGTAGTATCCTGTATAACTATGTATAGTTATAACTGTAGTATCCTGTATAACTGTAGTATCCTGTATAACTGTAGTATCCTGTATAACTATGTATAGTTATAACTGTAGTATCCTGTAGAACTGTAGTATCCTGTATAACTATGTATAGTTATAACTGTAGTATCCTGTATAACTGTAGTATCCTGTATAACTATGTATAGTTATAACTGTAGTATCCTGTATAACTGTAGTATCCTGTATAACTGTAGTATCCTGTATAACTGTAGTATCCTGTATACCTATGTATAGTTATAACTGTAGTATCCTGTATAACTGTAGTATCCTGTATAACTATGTATAGTTATAACTGTAGTATCCAGTATAGACTGGGAGGAGGTGAAACCACTCAGGTTCAAAAAATATCAAAAATATTTTGGATTATTTGTTTACATCATTCCTTTGTCTCGACCCAGTACACAGTAAACGTACCGAGGTTCTAATGTTGCCAAGGAGACACATTTTATTATTTATTTACAGTTTGGAGGGTTGGGGGTCTGACATCCAGGATACACATTTTATTATTTATTTACAGTTTGGAGGGTTGGGGGTCTGACATCCAGGATACACATTTTATTATTTATTTACAGTTTGGAGGGTTGGGGGTCTGACATCCAGGCTACACATTTGATTATTTATTTACAGTTTGGAGAGTTGGGGGTCTGACATCCAGGAGACACATTTTATTATTTATTTACAGTTTGGAGGGTTGGGGGTCTGACTTCCAGGGACACATTTTAGTTCTAATGGTGCCGTTCTGTTATTCTTTTCAGCTTCTTTTTCCAAGCATCTTACATTACTCTGAGACTAGTTATCCTGGGATCTTACATTACTCTGAGACTAGTTATCCTGGGATCTTACATTACTCTGAGACTAGTTATCCTGGGATCTAACATTACTCTGAGACTAGTTATCCTGGGATCTAACATTACTCTGAGACTAGTTATCCTGGGATCTTACATTACTCTGAGACTAGTTATCCTGGGATCTTACATTACTCTGAGACTAGTTATCCTGGGATCTTACATTACTCTGAGACTAGTTATCCTGGGATCTTACATTACTCTGAGACTAGTTATCCTGGGATCTTACATTACTCTGAGACTAGTTATCCTGGGATCGTACATTACTCTGAGACTAGTTATCCTGGGATCTTACATTACTCTGAGACTAGTTATCCTGGGATCTTACATTACTCTGAGACTAGTTATCCTGGGATCTTACATTACTCTGAGACTAGTTATCCTGGGATCTTACATTACTCTGAGACTAGTTATCCTGGGATCGTACATTACTCTGAGACTAGTTATCCTGGGATCTTACATTACTCTGAGACTAGTTATCCTGGGATCTTACATTACTCTGAGACTAGTTATCCTGGGGAATAGTTTCAATACATTGCAAAAAACCTAAACCTGTTTTTGCTTTGGCATTATGGGGTATTGTGATGTCATTATGGGGTATTGTGAAACATTTTAGAATAAAGGGATGCACCGATATTACATTTTTGGCTAATACCGATATCTAATATTTTCCATGCCCCAAAAAACGATACCGATAACCGGTATTTAAAATTTTAGAGGCCTTTTAAGCATTCTAGTACAGCATTCTAATAGTTAACACACACACGGACGCAGCGGTCTAAGCCACTGCATCTCAGTGCAAGAGGTGTCACTACAGTCCCTGGTTCCAATCCAGGCTGTATCACATCCGGCCGTGATTGGGAGTCCCACAGTAGTTGTCTGTTATTGGTGTAGAGAGGACGACAAAGGAGAGGGATCCCACATGTGGATAGGAAGACACAAATTATCATTATTACTGGAAAAATTCATTTAAATTCCAGGAATTTTATAACTTTAGCTTTCTAGGTCAGTAGGTTACAGTAGATTGTAACTCTAGGTCAAGCCAGTAGGCTACAGTAGGTTGTAACTCTCTGGGTCATGCCAGTAGGTTACAGTAGGTTGTATCTCTCTAGGTCATGCCAGTAGCTTACAGTAGGTTGTAACGCTCTAGGTCATGCCAGTAGGTTACAGTAGGTTGTAACTCTCTAGGTCATGCCAGTAGGTTACAGTAGGTTGTATCTCTCTAGGTCATGCCAGTAGGTTACAGTAGGTTGTATCTCTCTAGGTCATGCCAGTAGGTTACAGTAGGTTGTATCTCTCTAGGTCAAGCCAGTAGGCTACAGTAGGTTGTAACTCTCTAGGTCATGCCAGTAGACTACAGTAGGTTGTATCTCTCTAGGTCATGCCAGTAGGCTACAGTAGGTTGCATCTCTATAGGTCATGCCAGTAGGCTACAGTAGGTTGTATCTCTCTAGGTCATGCCAGTAGACTACAGTAGGTTGTATCTCTCTAGGTCATGCCAGTAGGCTACAGTAGGTTGCATCTCTCTAGGTCATGCCAGTAGGTTACAGTAGGTTGTATCTCTCTAGGTCATGCCAGTAGGCTACAGTATGTTGTATCTCTCTAGGTCATGCCAGTAGGCTACAGTAGGTTGTAACTCTCTAGGTCATACCAGTAGGCTACAGTAGGTTGTATCTCTCTAGGTCATGCCATTAGGCTACAGTATGTTGTATCTCTCTAGGTCATGCCAGTAGGCTACAGTAGGTTGTAACTCTCTAGGTCATACCAGTAGGCTACAGTAGGTTGTATCTCTCTAGGTCATGCCAGTAGGTTACAGTAGGTTGTATCTCTCTAGGTCATGCCAGTAGGCTACAGTAGGTTGTAACTCTCTAGGTCATACCAGTAGGCTACAGTAGGTTGTATCTCTCTAGGTCATGCCAGTAGGTTACAGTAGGTTGTATCTCTCTAGGTCATGCCAGTAGGTTACAGTAGGTAGTAACTCTCTAGGTCATGCCAGTAGGCTACAGTAAGTTGTATCTCTCTAGGTCATGCCAGTAGGCTACAGTAGGTTGTATCTCTCTAGGTCATGCCAGTAGGTTACAGTAGGTTGCATCTCTCTAGGTCATGCCAGTAGGCTACAGTAGGTTGTATCTCTCTAGGTCATGCCAGTAGGCTACAGTAGGTTGTATCTCTCTAGGTCATGCCAGTAGGCTACAGTAGGTTGTATCCAAGTGGAAACAATTATCAACCCAATGTGGAAAGTGTCGAATTTGGTCAACAACAAAATGAATGGCTTATTTGCTACGTGAGGTTTACTTGATCTAACAGAATTTTCGTAATGCTTACGTTGTTATGTGGACAAGTGACATACCGACAACTTTGATAAAAACACTATAGGAGTTGTCTCCAGATCGCTATGCATAATCATGCTAATAGCTTAGCATCTCTCTCCATTGAATACAGGCGGTTCATATTCATGCTAGTAGCTTAGCATCTCTCTCCATTGAATACAGGCGGTTGACGACAACCACCCTCATAGAATATAAACAATAGATTGGTGTAGCCAACCCAACTCTCACATGACACTATTGGGGGGCACGGTGTGTAGTAAAACATCACTACATGACAATCACAACATGCCGTGCCCCCCAGTCTGCGGTCAGCAGATAGACCCTTTTCAAATATATATATTAAGTCACTTTCTGTAAACGGAACAGAGAAAACAAGGGGTAGCTTGTTCTCTACGTCGTCTGATTCTAGACATATCAGTCATCATCCTGGGCCCTCCGTTGAAGAGGTATTGACGAGCCAACTCTGAATATTCAAAGTTAAAAACACATTTAAGGCAGTACTTACTGGTGTTAATCAGATCTCCTATCTCCTCCTCTTCATCTTTCAATGTGACAGTAATCTCCCCTTCCTTCTTCACTCCAAAAACTTCCCCCTCTTCTTTTACTGTAACATCCTCCTCCTCTTTCACTCTGAACGCATCCTCCTCTTCTTTCACTGAAACGTCTTTCTCTTCTTCTTTCACTGTAACAGCCTCACCCTCTACTTCTTGTTTTACTGTGACATCCTCTTCTTCCTTCTCCTCTTTCACGACAATGTTCAGCCTCAGAGCTTCTTTCTCCGTCCAGCAGACCACCTCTTCTTTAACAAGAGGGGAGAAGTTTAGGGAGCTCATGGTCGGGGATGTTAGCTAGCTAGCTATCATTAGCGGCTAGGCTAGTGCTGACTTAACCAGCCAGCTACTATAGCTGACTAATACAACATAACGTAATATTAAATTAAATAGGTTAACAAGTAGATACGACAGAAGTGTGTCTAAAACACAGTAGGTAATATACATCAGCTGTTTATGAAGAACCGTCCACTAGATAATACGTCACGCTGGCAGCGTCGCCTGAAAGACGTACATCGCCGTCTGCTGACTGGAGGGGAAACGCAGTTGAGGATCATATTTTATTTTCAGACAAAGATTATTTTAAATGGATTTAATTAAATAATACTATTATATCGAGACATACAAAGACAGGAATGTGTTGATTGATTAGTGCGAATAAAAATGTTTACTACAGCACATTTAAGGCAGTTTCATTAAGTTATACTACATCTAAATTAGCAGCTAGCTACTGTAGGTCCATACTGCTCCTACATGGTGTAACAATACATCATATAGATGTATATAATGAACAGACTAGGTCTATACTGCTCCTACATGGTGTAACAATACATCATGTAGATGTATATAATGAACAGACTAGGTCTATACTGCTCCTACATGGTGTAACAATACATCATGTAGATGTATATAATGAACAGACTAGGTCTATACTGCTCCTACATGGTGTAACAATACATCATGTAGATGTATATAATGAACAGACTAGGTCTATACTGCTCCTACATGGTGTAACAATACATCATGTAGATGTATATAATGAACAGACTAGGTCCATACTGCTCCTACATGGTGTAACAATACATCATGTAGATGTATATAATGAACAGACTAGGTCTATACTGCTCCTACGTGGTGTAACAATACATCATGTAGATGTATATAATGAACAGACTAGGTCTATACTGCTCCTACGTGGTGTAACAATACATCATGTAGATGTATATAATGAACAGACTAGGTCTATACTGCTCCTACATGGTGTAACAATACATCATGTAGATGTATATAATGAACAGACTAGGTCTATACTGCTCCTACATGGTGTAACAATACATCATGTAGATGTATATAATGAACAGACTAGGTCTATACTGCTCCTACATGGTGTAACAATACATCGCCTAGATGTATATAATGAACAGACTAGGTCTATACTGCTCCTACATGGTGTAACAATACATCATGTAGATGTATATAATGAACAGACTAGGTCCATACTGCTCCTACATGGTGTAACAATACATCATGTAGATGTATATAATGAACAGACTAGGTCTATACTGCTCCTACATGGTGTAACAATACATCATGTAGATGTATATAATGAACAGACTAGGTCTATACTGCTCCTACATGGTGTAACAATACATCATGTAGATGTATATAATGAACAGACTAGGTCTATACTGCTCCTACATGGTGTAACAATACATCATGTAGATGTATATAATGAACAGACTAGGTCTATACTGCTCCTACATGGTGTAACAATACATCATGTAGATGTATATAATGAACAGACTAGGTCCATACTGCTCCTACATGGTGTAACAATACATCATGTAGATGTATATAATGAACAGACTAGGTCTATACTGCTCCTACATGGTGTAACAATACATCATGTAGATGTACACTACCGTTCAAAAGTTTGAGGTCACTTAGAAATGTCCTTGTTTTTTAAAGAAAATCAAAAAAAATTCATTTATCATTTATAAAAACCTGTTTTTGCTTTGTCATTATGGGGTATTGTGATGTCATTATGGGGTATTGTCATGTCATTATTGGATATTGTCATGTCATTATTGGATATTGTGTGTAGATTGATGAGGGGGGAAAAATTAATGAATCCATTTTAGAATAAGGCTGTAACGTAACAAAATGTGGAAAAAGTGAAGGGGTCTGAAAACTTCAGAATGCACTGTGTATAAAGGGGCAGTACTTAGTGACATCACTTCATGAAACAGGAGGTACAAATATATAACATATAACACAATATCAACATTCAATGCATCAAAATATATGACCAAGCTGGAAGTGGAAACGCCAGCCCAGCCACGATCCTAGAGGTTCACTGATGATCAACCTCCTCCTTCACATCTGACTCCTGATGATCAACCTCCTCCTTCACATCTGACTCCTGATGATCAACCTCCTCCTTCACATCTGACTCCTGATGATCAACCTCCTCCTTCACATCTGACTCCTGATGATCAACCTCCTCCTTCACATCTGACTCCTGATGATCAACCTCCTCCTTCACATCTGACTCCTGATGATCAACCTCCTCCTTCACATCTGACTCCTGATGATCAACCTCCTCCTTCACATCTGACTCCTGATGATCAACCTCCTCCTTCACATCTGACTCCTGATGATATAATTTTATAATAATATAAAGACCTGCTGTCAAACTCTATTCCCTTTAAGTTATTACATTTAACCAATCAGAATTTAGAAGAATGCCAAAGTCAGGTGTGAAGTAATATGGATGACCAGCCTATTCCCTATGATGTAAACTACAACAGAAATAACTTAAAATGTATAACTTTAAATTAAACCAATAATTTGCACTCATGACTTGCCTGATTAAAGTAAACCACAGTTTTGTAAATACATAACGCCATCTAACCAAATATCAAATGAATGTTAGCTATATGCAGTTATCTTAGCCAGCCAGCTAACATTAGCTATATGCAGTTATCTTAGCCAGCCAGCTAATGTTAGCTATATGCAGTTATCTTAGCCTGCCAGCTAACGTTAGCTATTTAGCCTACTAGCCTAACAAGCATAGCCAACCAGCTAACGTTAGCTATTTATTTTACCAGGTAAGTTGACTGAGAACACGTTCTCATTTGCAGCAACGACCTGGGGAATAGTTACAGGGGAGAGGAGGGGGATGAATGAGCCAATTGTAAACTGGGGATTATTAGGTGACCATGATGGTTTGAGGGCCAGATTGGGAATTTAGCCAGGACACCAGGGTTAACACCCCTAGTCTTACGATAAGTGCCATGGGATCTTTAATGACCTCAGAGAGTCAGGACACCCGTTTAACGTCCCATCCGAAAGACGGAACCCTACACAGGGCAGTGTCCCCAATCACTGCCCTGGGGCATTGGGATATTTTTTTTAGACCAGAGGAAAGAGTGCCTCCTACTGGCCCTCCAACACCACTTCCAGCAGCATCTGGTCTCCCATCCAGGGACTGACCAGGACCAACCCTGCTTAGCTTCAGAAGCAAGCCAGTGGTATGCAGGGTGGTATGCTGCTGGCTATTTAGCCAACTAGCTATTAGCCTAACCAGCGTAGCCAACCAGCTAACGTTAGCTATTTAGCCAACTAGCTATTAGCCTAACCAGCGTAGCCAACCAGCACCGAGACCATTTAGAACCAAACTAACAAAACCTAAACGTGTTTGCAGATCAAAAGATCGGAGACAAACAGAATGATGGGAGAAAATTAACCTTCAGAAGTCATTGATCAATGCTGATAAAGTGACACACTGCTTCAATAGTAATGAGTAGTTATTTATGGTGTAAGGTGATTTGTAGATCAGTCAGTTGGCAGTCGCCTGCAGTGTCGAACCAGCCCAATACCAAACCAATCAGGTGGTTGTTCAATGAAATTAAGCTTCAGACGTCTTTGATGACGTGCTGCTGATAAAGTGATACAGGCATCCGCACACTGCTTTGGATGATTGTTTAGTGATTTGGACGCATGGCTCGTAGCTCCGGTATCAAACATAACATCCCCATCGAAAAGTTTACAAAATCAAAAAGGAGCAAGCAGGTTGATTTCCTCTGTCGTCTTGAGCCCACGGCAAGAAGGCACCAGAGCCCACCGTGCTAACAGGTTCCCACTAGATAACACAACCACACAGTTAATGAAAAGCATGAGGTGAAGCTTGAGCTAGATATCAACCTATCGAGCTAGTGTGACCTTCCTGGTCTCTCAAGTCACTGAGTCAAAACAGGAAGGAGCAATGGATGGATAGTTCATTTATTTCCAAAGCTGCAATGATGGGACACACACAGTCTGGATGAATGATCAGTAGTGACGGGATATAAATAGCACTCCCACAGCAATTCTCCATTAATCTGCCCTATAATATACTAACAAAAAACAATTGAAATGTCTATCAAAGTCATTGTGATCATATAGTGGATTTAACAATTCCTACTAATTCCTAATTTACTATAATAAAATAAATACATTGTTTCCATGTGTCTCATATTCATTCACTGTCATCCATTTTACTATCAAAATATATCAAATTAACCTGGAAAATGACTAAATGTCCCCCTCTGGTGGTGAAGAAGTATAATACACCTAAACTAACAAAACCGGGCTGATCAACTGGCTGGTGTTCATGAGTTTATAGAACATGTACTTTATACATTTGTCATAAATGACCTGCATTGATGAGACACACAGTGTGGATGAATGATCAGTAGTCGACAGGGTAAAAATAGCACTCCTAAAGAAGATGCATTTTCCAGTTAGATACCAACTTGAAAGAGGAAACTTTAGCACAAAACCCACATGGAAAACTGAGATTTGGCAAATAACATATAAAGAGAGGCTTATTTGACGCCAAACCAACAACAGTAGTTACTAAAACATAAATCGCTAATGTGTGATTTAAAACGTGGATTTTATGATGTAATGTCAACTTTATACATTTCTATCCCAGGACCACTCAATTTTCTAATTCTCCAAAAACCTGCTGTGGATTACCCAGAATCCAATACCTTTATCACTGAGTGTATTACACCGAGTGTAATGTAAACACACGAGCAGCGCAGCGGTCTAAGGTATGGCATCTCAGTGCTAGAGGTGTCACTACAGACCCTGGTTCAAATCCAGGCTGTATCATAACAGGCCGTGATTGGGAGTCCCATAGGGCAGCGCACAATTGGCCCAGCATCGTCTGGGTTGGGGTTTGGCCGGGGTAGGCCGTCAATGTAAATAAGAATGTGTTCTTAATAACTGACTTGCCTAGTTAAATAAAGGTTAAATATATTTAAAACATGTAGCTTCATTACACCGTTACACTGGCATACAAACTCAGTAGCACAGAGTAGATCATCCATATGACCTTGGGAAATAGTGCATTGTGGGTAGTTTAGAAGATTTCCCGAAATAAGTAAAAAAAATATGTAATAACGCAAAAACATAACTGTTTGTACTTATAGGTAACCATATCGTGACTACAACTAGCTTACTAAGTCTTTAACAACACTGTATTGTTACACTGGTGAGTACAAACTAATGCTCCCTACACTTTAACTTGTTGTCTGAAGATAAAATATACATTTTACTCAACTGCGTTACCCATTCCAGTCAGCAGATGGCGGTCTGCGACTTTAAGGTTATGCTGTTGGTGTGACGTATAATCTAGTGGACGGAACGCGTCTTTCAACAGTAGCAACAGTTAGTCACCCACCTCGGTAGCTTGCTAGACAAAATAGCCGAACCAATATATCTCTTTAGACGCTTTAGTGTATATTAGCCACTGTGTTTTAAACCCACTTCTATCGTCTAGTTAGTTATCCGATTTAATTTCATATTTACGGTGTTGTGGTTATTAGTCAGCTAGCGGGCTGGTTAAGTTAGCATTAGCCTAGCTAGCTAACATCCCCGACCATGCGGTCACTAAGCTACTCTCCTGCTAAAGGAGATGAGGATATCACAGTAAAACAAGAAGTAGAGGATGAGGCCGTTACTGTGAAAGAAGAGGAAGACGCGTTCAGAGTGAAAGAGGAGGAGGAAGAGATGACTGTTACATCGAAAAAGTTGGAGGAAGAAGAGGAGGAAACTGGATATCTGGGCCCGGTTTCCCAAACACATCTTAAGGCATCCAATGGTTCTAACGATGAATTTAGCCATAAGATGGTTTTGGGAAACCGTTCCCTGATTAACACTAGTAAGTACTGTCTTAAATACAGAGGCACAAACTCTGCGGTTGTTGAACTGATGTTTGGTGTTAAAGGGGAAATCTGCAATTGATACATCCATATTGTGACTTTTAAATGATTTATTTATAGCCATTGATTCTTGAAGAATATAACACATGCCTCATGAGCTTAGGTCAACTGTTTACCCCATCAGAACCCCAAATAAGCTTTTTTTACTACAATTTTTAGAACCAATGTAAAGCAACACTGTATCGCCTCAACATGGTTAAAATTATAATGTTGATATCATTGATGGTCAGTCCTTGCATCCATAGGTCTGTCTTTCTCTAGTTACATTTCTCCAACCCCATAATCATTTTATTACCAAAACAGTGGTGGAATGACAGATTTGTTATTGTTTGAACTGCAGATTGCTGGGTTGTGTGGGTTTTTTAAACAGCAACAAAATGGCTGCCCAGAGACTTGGTTTGGTAAACAGCTGAGGGATGGGGGAAGGAGAAGTGTAACCAATCAAGTGCCGAATGGTGAAAGGGCAAGAGCTGGAAATGTTTTACGAAAATACTTTGAGGAACTATTGTCATTCGCAATTGATTTCATTAAGACTTTGTTTACTTGCTGTTTGAGGTGAAGAAAAAATTACTTTGAGAAGCTCCACAACTCATTAGTGGTGGTGCGTTAAGACAATCAGAAATACTATCAGACATCCCCAAATGGGCATATTTATAGGCAGGTAGACTAATCCTACTTCTATATGCGCAATCAGGTGTGCATCCTTACTCAACATTGACAGGAGTGTTTCAAATGAAAGACAATTTAATAAATTGACAAAACTGGCGTATCTTGCGGGGTCAGGTCTGGGTGGTCTGCCAGGGGCCGTTTCATTTAGTATCCGTTTGGGTCAGCATTATGAAAACCTAGTTTCCCTCCTTCAGGGAACAGTAGTTATAGTCAGCTTATGATAAACTTCAACGTAAATTCTGGATCTTGCTGTCGGACAATTTTGACAGTCAAATTACAAACATCACGACATGCAACAACAACCAAAGTGCTTCTTCATTCATTACTCTGGTAAAGACAGTTATGCCGTGCTCCACGTTGGATCCAACATCCCTAACAAATTGGTGTTTATAATGTTATTGTCTGCTTGATTTACTGTAGGGTCTCGTTAGTCTGTTTGGGCACAGAGATACTTAGCTCATAATGTGTAGAGAACTGTTCCTTGATGGATAGGCTATTGTACAACACACAGAGCTATTTTCCTTTATTCAGGACATTTAGAATGACAACACATTACAGAGTAGCCTAGTGGGATTATTCACAAAATTATCTGGTGATCAGGTTATGAAATGTCATGACAAAGACATTTTAGTTTCCATGTTTCACCTGAAATATTAAATGATATATAGTCCTAGGTCTATGTTGTTGTTAGGTGAAGTTATGGGTCCTATAGTAGGTCTATGTTATTGTTAGGTGAAGTTGTGGGTCCTACAGTAGGTCTGTTGTTGTTAGGTGAAGTTATGGGTCCTACAGTAGGTCTATGTTGTTATCAGGTGAAGTTATGGGTCCTACAGTCGGTCTATGT